>NW_022631025.1:4828341-4828452 GCF_010015895.1 Lontra canadensis
AGTGTGTAAACCTGGAGATTCACAGACCTGTACCCCTGGGGAAAAAATAAATATATGTTTATTAAAAAAAAAAAAAAAAAAGTTTTAAAAACCAAAAAAAAAAAAAAAAAA
>NW_022631025.1:4828552-5086084 GCF_010015895.1 Lontra canadensis
TGGTTAACTTTTCTGATTAATCAAGAACATGTCAATAACAGAGCTTGAGAAAAAAATCAACAACATGCTTTTTATACTATTCTCCAAGTAAAGATGTGGGATCACTAGTGTTGTACACCTGAAACTAATGTAATGTTGTGGGTCAACCACACTCAAATTAAAAAAAAATTAAAAAAATAAAAAGTTAAATGCGTTTCCTGTAGAACTTACTGTCCTTTGGCAAAACTGTAATACTAATGCCAGGATCACTAAGTTTGATGAAAGGAAGATTTCCTGTCTTCCTGTCTTCTTCTCTGATAAGCAGAATATTTTTGGCACACACATTCCCATGAACAAGTGCTTTTTCTTCCTAGTAAAGTTAAATGCACAGACATTCAAATATCAATCTACAAATATTTGAAAACTTGTCCCAACATGGATTCAAAGAAAAAAATACGACAGTATTAACTAGTAAACATTTCTTTGGAAGCATGCTTTGAAATAAAGGTTTACGGCAGCTTTCTGTTTTACTTTTCAAATGACACAACAATCTACACCCGTAATGAAAAGAATATATTAAAACTACTCAGTGCCACTTCACTTTCTAAACCTGAGATTTTAAACAGTATGCCTTTCTAAAAAGTAAGTAAATAT
This sequence comes from Lontra canadensis, assembly GCF_010015895.1. NCBI lineage: Eukaryota > Metazoa > Chordata > Mammalia > Carnivora > Mustelidae > Lontra > Lontra canadensis. The sequence goes on from NW_022631025.1 coordinate 4,829,186, forward strand.
TGTTTCTGTTCAGCGGCCAGACACAGGTGCACTCTGAGGAGTCTGACCACCATTCTGCTTCTATGGCAACACTGCTTTCTCACCGGATATAATGTCCAATTGACCACAAATACCCTAAGAAGGCATATGTCCAGTTGCCCACAAAGACCCTAAGAAGGCATTTTCTGTGGGGATTTTCTGCTATCCATAACTAGCACAACAGGTTTCTGCATTTTTTTGCATATTTTTCTGCATATTTTAAATTCTCTAAACCCAAGTGACACAAATTGTTCATCAGCAATGTTAACAGATTGATAAAATGACAAAACTCTTCCAAAAACATGATTTTATATAAATAAATATATGCTTAAAATAATCTCTTATCTATTTTTCAATGACTCAGCATTTATTTAATGTATTTCTTGGTCCTGAGTCAAGAACCTTTGTACATTGCTTCATAAGACAGAACAGTAAGTTTTTGATAGACTATTATACTTATTACTTACTAGAAAATGCATGGCCCATGCCAACTGTTTAGCCACTTCAAGTTTCCATAATATATTTATAGAATTTTTATTCTTTTTCAGATATGTATCTAATGATCCAAATTTTACAAACTCTTGAACCAGAATATCTGCATTAAAATATAAAAATAAAAGGCTCAAGTACACTTACGATAAAAATATATATAATTTTAAAATTTATAAATATACAATTATATGTGGGTATTATAGGTAAAGAGATTAAATTATGCAAAATTCATTAAAGTAAAGAAAGGTTAACAACTATACACCATTGTATTTTGGGGGTTAGTTTATTCACAATAGCAAGATGGCAAAATCTAAACAATTACATATATACAATATTATATACAATTACATATATTATATAATTATCTATAACATATATGTTATATACTGTCATTATTATGTTACTATATATTTTTATATTTACATATATATTACTCCAGCATACCTCTATGTAGTTGTACTAAGTTATAGCTGCTTTTTTTTAAACAAATGAAAATTTCTCACCAAGTTAATTTCTCTTCCATGAAACTATAGTAGTGTCCCCTGCTTATCCGTGGTTTTGCTCTCCACGGTTTCAGCTACTCGTAGTCAACAGGTTCAGAAGTAGATGATCCTCTTTCCAACTTACTGTCAGAAGGTAATAACCTAATGCTGTGTCATATTGCCCACCCATGTTCTTCACCTCATTTCATCTCAGCACACAGGCATTTTATCATCTCACATCATTACAAGACCAAGAAGTGTGAGTACAGTACAAATACGATATTTTGAGAGAGAGAAACCACATCAACTTTTATTACAGTAGACTGCTATAACTGTTCTATTTTATTATTACTTATTGTTGTCATCTCTTAATTGTGCCTAATGTATAAACTCAGCTTTATCACAGGTATATATATATATAGGAAAAAACTTAGTGTATATAAGGTTGGGTACTATCCTCGGTTTCAGGGATCCATTGGGGGTCTTAGAACAATATGCTGCAGAGCGCCTGGGTGGCTCAGTGGGTTAAAGCCTCTGCCTTCCGCTCAAGTCATGATCCTGGGGTCCTGGGATCGAGCCCCGCATCGGGCTCTCTGCTCAGCAGGGAGCCTGCTTCCCTTCCTCTCTCTTTGCCTGCCTCTCTGCCTACTTGTGATCTCTCTCTGTCAAATAAATACATAAATAAGTAAATAAAATCTTTAAAAAAAAAAAAGAACAATATGCTGCAGACCAAGAGGACTACTGTATTTAGACATCAAAACTTCCTGAGATTCTTCTTCTATACATAAAAATTTACAACAATGTCTATTTTTGCAGGCATTAAGGAGAATTTGAGTTTGAACTCTATTCATCCTTTTAATTTATGCTGCCAAAAAGCAAAAATTAGTTTTGTACTGCTTTATCTTTAGAAGTGTATTTTAAATACACTATTAAGATATGTTTGCTTCTAAAAAGTCCTCACTGCCTTTAAAACATATAAAAATCCCCAGCCCTATTAGTACTGACCAAGTTTCCAAAAACCAAGACTGTTTCTACATTAAGACATGTTATTTAATAATTAAACTGGGTGTAGGGTTTATTTATAGTCATCTAGTACTAATTTGTAATGCAATAAGCTCAGGTTCTCAATTTCAAATCTAAATTTATTGAGATTATTTTACTGTTTCTAATGCTTAATAAACAGTAAGTTATATAAATGAGAGAAAAAATTTGGGTTTTTTAATTATAAAAATGGAAATTAAAAAAAAAAATTCAAGCAAAAGGTTTAACCACGGCATCACAGTATCTTTAAAGAAATTCTGACAGACTTTCACATTGTAATCCATGTTAATTCCTGGCCCAGTAAGTTAAGTGCCTATACTTCACCATGCCTATGTTTCACATTTGTTTTTTTGTTTGTTTTTAATTAATTAATTTTTTTATTTCCAGTGTTCTAGAATTCATCGTTTATGTACCACACCAAGTGCTCCATGCAATACGTGCCCTCCATAATACCCACCACCAGGCTCACATTTGTTTTAAAATGAATGATCTTGGGGCACCTGGGTGGCTCAGTCATTTAAGCATCTGCTTTGGGCTCCAGTCATGACCCCAGAGTCAAAGGATCAAGTCCTGCACCAGGGTCCCTGCCCAGTGGGGAGTCTGCTTCTCCTTCTCCCTTTACCCCTCACCCTGCTTATGTGTTCTTTCTCTCTATCATATAAATAGATAAAATCTTTTAAAAAAATGAACTAAAGTGCAGGATCTTGGGGCACGGGGTGGCTCAGTTGGTCAAGCCTCTGACTCGGTTTTAGCTCAGGCCATGACCTCAGGGTTATATGATTGAGCCCTGTGTTGAGCCCAGAGTTGGGCTCTGTGCTAGGCGTGGAGCCTGTTTGGGATTGTCTGTCCCCATCTCCCTTGGCCCCTCCTTCCCCCACATTAAAAAAAAAAAAAAAAAAAAAAATCATGATCTTACCTCAAATTTTGATTTTCCTTGGTCTAAAATTAAAATTACTTAGTTCTCACTTGGTATGTAACAACTTTGTTGCTAGTGACAAAAGTTAGTAACTTTGGACCTTGTTGGGTAACTAAAACAAATTTAATGAATGCTTTGCTGCCCAAGGTTAATTTAGAGAACAATCCATATACTAATAATTAAGAACTGACCACAGGTAAATTTATGGCAAGTGTCAAAAAAAGAAAGAAAAGAAAAAAAAAAAACAATAAATATCTAAGAGTTACAATGAATAAAAGCTTAATAAAACTTTTTTATGTGGCATTTAAGATCTATTTTACAGATACAACTGATTGTTGTAAGTCTCATTATTTTATGTATCATAAAAGAAAAACATAATTGAATTATGACACGCCATCGACTATATCACACTTCCCAATTTCAGGTATTTTTAAATGTGAAAAAAGTACATCACAGAATCAATGAAATAAACCTAAAAGCAAGCATAAGAACTGGAATTACTTGCTCTGAAACACTGTTTTCAAACTTTAAAAAAAATTTTATTTTTTTCTTCCCTTAAATGGAAAATTATGAGAAATATCAATCAATAAAAAAGATAAATACAGAACTACTCTAGCTGGGAATAAGTGAGCAGAAGTCTCCATGACTGTAGTTAGATTTACTTTCACTTCATCATCCCCGAGATAACTGAAATATCTCCACAGAACAGATTTGAAAATCACTGCCTTTGAAATGATTATCAGTTTTCAAAGATATATGAAGAAATATTGCATAAGTATGGATGCATATTTAATCTACATTATGAAGGAAAATGGAGAATTACATAAATAATTTTCTGAATATAAAGTTCATGAGTTTTTACGAACAGTCTAAATTTAGACATAGAATATACTGAATATCCATTTTAGTCAGTTCCATTAAAAATTCATCTTATCATTTATTTTTATGTTTTTTTCAATAATTCCAAAGAAACTTGTACTGAAATAGCTAGTTATTCCAGTGATACCGAACCAGCCATAATTCGTATTGCTATGGTTACCACGAAAGGTTGTAAGACGTTTGTTTACTCTAATACTCTACTATTTGGGCATTTTAACATAAGGTATGTTAACTGTTTACTGTATTTTAATTTCATTAAATGGCTTCCTTTTTTAGAAGACATAACTGAACAGTTTTTGATTTCAATAATATTTAACTCTTCTTAAATTATGGTTTATAGTGATACTTAGTTATGATCCTGAAATTAAATTTTTTCTATAAACAAAAATAGATGCTCTGAGAAGGCATAACATTATCATAAGGAAGTCTGTAGTTTTACTTACTCTCCTCCCCACAGACACACACTCCATAATTTAAAACTAGATGCTTGTGAGAAAGCTGGCTCATCATGCTTGCTGCTTCAAAGAAAGACTAAGGAAAAGAAAAACATACAAAAAATGCAAAAGAATTATTTTGTCTATAAATGTTCGAAGGTCAGAAAGATACTGTCTGCTGTATGAGAAATGCACTCTCTCCTATTCCCAGCAGGACTACAGATAAGGCTGTGTTGGTTCCCTTATACGGACCTGTGACTGCTATCAACCTCGATGCTAGAGTTCATTCTGAGGAAACCCCTGAGTAAGCCTGGAATAAGAAATAGCAAAGAGAGAGCGTGCAATAGTGGCACAGGGCTACATAAACGCTTCGAGATCAACAACCTTGGACCCCCAGCACCTGGGAGAGAGCACAGAGGCAGACACCAGAGACGGTGATAAAGGACTCAAGTAAATGGATGAGAGCTTCAAATAACTTCCCAAGGGATTAAGAATGTTCTCTGTGCAGATAAAATATGACAATTATGTCAGGAGACCAGCATGGTATGACTATCACTCTAACTCAACCAACCTTTGACTAGAACTTCTGGGACAGTTGAGGAAGATCGAAATCACCAACATTGTGGTATTCTGGATTAGAAAAACACTCACTCAGATGTTTCACGTCACCTTCCACTAATATCATTTAAGACATTTTAAGTGTCCTAAGTGTTTGTATGTCATATTTTTGATGCCCTGCTATGTTAAGGATCCTGGCAACTAATGACTGGCTTTCTGCTGGCTAGCATCTCTGGATGATGTCCAGAGCCATCAATATTTCACCTAGAGTGTCCCTTAGTACAGTGCCTGTCAAAAATTTTAAAAAATAAGCTGTGAAGGAAATCTGTGGGACCCATAAAACATTGGAGACAAGTTTGAAAGCTCCTGCCTTAATACATGCAGAGATGTACTAATACCCATAATACAATGTTAAGAATAATTAATTTGGAAATAAGTTATTATCAAAAAAATTCTAGGGAAGGCTTGGTGGCTCAGTTAGTTAAGCTTCTGCCTTTGGCTCAGGTCATGATCCCAGGGTGCTGGGATTGAGCCTCACATTGCATGGGGCTCTCTGCTCAGTGGGGAGCCTGCTTCTCCCTCTGCCTGCTGCTCCCCCACTTGTGCTCACTCTCTCTCTAACAAATAAATATAATCTTAAAAAAAAATTCTATAATTTCCTATAGCCTCCCCCAGAAAGCATCCTCAGAAAGGTCCTTGAAATAATATAATTTCAAAAATTACAGTTTTGAAGAGATCCATGCATGAATGTGTTCTGTCAATATGAGAGCGTATGTTTAAATATCAGAAACTACATAAGCTACACAAAGTATATACATACCTCGGAATAGTTTCTGTGAGCTTTATCCAGAACTTTTAAAAGAACTTCTGTTTCATGTAGTTGACCATAATCTCCTACTTCTCTCCTTATACCTTTAAAAATTTTTGTAAAAGTGCCTTGGCCAAGGCTTTCATTCTTCAAAAGAAAAAAGGGGGAAAAAAAAAAAAGAATGAAGATGTAGGAATTAGGAAACATGTTTAATGACAAGAGTTTTTAAAAATCCATGAGCAAATACTAATTGTATTCTGTAATAAAAGATAGAACAGAAGGATTAATGAATAAAGTACATTTTGGTTCTACCATGTTCTTAAACTCCCTGAAATTAGCTATAATTATCACTTTATTTTTACAGTGTCAGTGTTTACCTACACTTACTTATATACGAATACTTCTGTCTGCCTCTCGTAACAGAGAAGGCAGTACAGTATGGTCTATGGAGGCAGAAGGTGGATTGTTCCTCATCACCACTTCCTAGCTGTGTGACCTCAGACAGGCTTAATGTATCTCTCTGGGCTGCAGCTATCCTGGTCTCCTCTGAGGAATGGGAAGAATCATTTTTCCATAGCGTTGTTATGAACAATAAATGAATGAACACATGAAAGCACTGAGTACAGTCCATGACATATAGTAAATGCTCAATAAGGGTTCGTCATTACTACTATTACTAGAACTTCTTGCATGTCCTTACAATTGTTGAAAGCCTGAGCGCTAAAGTAGAGCCGCTCGTGTTCAAACTGAAGCTCTACTGTTACTAGTTTTGTGACATTAAGTCATGTAGCAACTCTTTGTTTGCTGTTACACACATGGGGATCCCTATCTTTATAATTCTGTATAATTCTATCTACTGTTTCTTTATGGGACTCAGACATCAGTCGGTCTTTCTCATTTTCCCTCTCCTGTCCCTGAAGCTCTCTTTCATAATTTCCATTTCTTCCTCCCTATCTGCCGTTAACTGAGTAATTTTCAGGTCTATTTTGTAATTCACTAATTCTCCCTTCAATCATGAGTAATCTGCTTTCTAACTTGTCTGTTTTGTTTTAATGTCAATGAGCATATATTTTCATTTCTATACTTTTCTCTCTCCAAATCATTCTTGTCTTTTTGATAATGTCTTGATTCTTTTCCATGTTTTTAACTCCATTTGTTTCTTTAAACATGTACATGTATTTTATCATGACAATCTGAAAAGTCTGTTTTATGAAGTTCTTGGAGGTCTAATTTTGATGTTTGTTGGTCTGCTGACTCATGCTTAATCCTGAGTTATTTCCGTGTATATTTTAAAATTTTTGACTAAACACTCATGTTTAGAGTAGTTTATTTGAGGGGACCCTGGATGGCAAAGGTCAAGAGTAAGTTCGTTCAAAAAGATTTTGTATTTGCTTCTTCCAAGCATCACAGGGTACTACTAGGAGAATACTTCTTTTTATTTTAATTTATTGGCTTAGGGTTTCTCAGATTATGCAGATGGTATAAAGAAATCTAAACTGAAAAGCTTATGGTTACAAATTCTCAGAAGATACTTTTTTCCTAAGAGCCCAACTAAAACAGACAACACTCCTTTTTTTCTTTTTCTAGTGGGTGAATTTTTCATAATCCATGTTGTTTCACTGAGGATGTATTTACTTGAGGGTCCTGACTTAATTCAAAGATGGTCTCACTTTTAACTCCTGGTCTTATGTAGGTCTTAAGGCTTGGCACTTCTTTGTGTTGCTTTTAGATCTTAATTCCCTTGATTAGTGAAACTAATCCCCACCCCCTAACATGTTCCACAGCCCAAACATCAGCTCTAAGTACACTCTGTCTTCAGTTCCTTAACTATTTTTAACCCCTTGCATTTCCCTTACTTCCTTGAGAACTTGAGAATTAAGACACAGGTCTTTTGTAGACAAAGCTTTTTAATTTTTAAATTAAGATTCACAAAGGAATATTTTTATATTCTTAAAAAGAGAATAAAATTCCTTTCTTAAAATAATTAGTTTAGCTAATTTCTAACTCAAGTTTGGTATCACATTTGCACAAGAAATAAAAATATTTAAACTGAAATAAATTTTTGAATTTATAGGTTTAACGGAATAATTCCAAATGTCCCATGAATGTAATGTGGGATAGGAAGTTAAGAAAACAGTTGTTTTAAAAGGACAAAAAAGATAATAATTAGCACCTAATGACTTACAAACATCAAATCTTCATTTCTGATTTTGTGAAACACCATTTGGTTCACATTATTATGCCTCTGTAATGTTGGTGATGTGGGAACATCAGAAACGCCACTGGTTCTGAAGACTAGAAGGTTTGATTTATCTGATACCAAAAAAAAAAAAAAACCAAAACAACAACAAACAGAAAAAAAGAAGCAATGAAAAAAATGTGTATAACCAAAATATATCGAGGATATAAACTGTTCCAAAGAAGAAAATAAAATGTGTTCTATATATATAAAAAACACTTAACAACTTGTTAATTTTTTTAATAAACAGAAATTTATTTTAGGAATTTACTCACTGAACTTCGATATATTTTAACGAGTTATTTGAAACTTTCAAAATTGTAATGATTCCCTCAACTAATACAATTTTTCATGAATAATTTAATAATAATTTTTAATAAATCTGTTACTTCAAGGATTTCCAATCTTACTATCTTTATTTTAAAAGCATAGAAATTAAAATTCTAAAAGAGTATGAAGGTTTTACTTAGAAAAACATAGGAGAATCTGGTAGTGAAGTCTTTCATAGTTCAGTCAGTAAGTGATGGATTTTATACCATGCAGTTACCATTCTTAAATACCATTTCAGAATTATAGGATTTCAGGTCATGTCTAGACAACCTAAATCAAACTGAACAATCCTATCTGAGGATGCTCATATGAGACAATGAGACAAAATTCTGTTTTTCAAGCAGCTTCTTTTCTATTTCCTTTGAAAGCAATATACTGAAGATGCCTCCTACCATATAGACAATCCATGACAAGTATTTTAAAACTAACAAGAAAATTATTTTACCTTTCAACTTTGGGGGACAACATTTAGTAAACTGGAAAATTATACTGTCTGAGCGAACAGTTTCCATCTGGTAGCAATTCAAAAGATCTTTAAGGTTACTGAAGTTCTTCTTGGTCCCACTGAGGTTGTATTCTCCATTCTCATTCTTTGTAATCAAACAGTGCTTATATTCGATGGCATTTTCTCGCTATATAAGTTTAATTATAAAAGAAACAAAAGGCAAAATCACAATGGTCAAAACAGTAATTATTGTGAAAAAATGTTATCACAAAAACAGCCAACAGAACATTTAGACATTTGAACTCTGAATCTTAATGTAGTACTGGTATAGGGTGATAGGAGTGCCTGGTTCCTCAAAAAGGTATCAGATGATAATTACCTACCCCTACCATAAATGGCTTAACGGTCGATTTTCTCAAAAAGCAAGTAAGAAAGCAATGGTAATTAGCAATAATAATACTATCCTTAACGGTTTTTGGTCATTTACAAGATAAAATCTAAAACTATTTTACATCATAAGGCCTTCCATGAGCTGGTTTCTGATGCCATCTCCAACTTCACCATCTATCATTGCCAACATACAACCTATGTTCCAGCTGTACTAAGCGAATTCAAAAATTTTAAGCAAATGCCATGTTGTTTCATGCCTTGATAAATGTACATGCTATCTCTTTACCTATGAATATACATCCTCTCCTTCTGAGCAATGGACTTTTAGACATTTCTTAACAGCCAGTTAAGTATCTTCTTTTCTGTGAGGTCCTCTTTAACGACCCTGACCTCCCCTCATAAGCAGAGGTGATTACCCATTCATTGTGCCACTACTGTATCTACACAGCTACCTCTCATATGGCGAATTTAATATTCTTCAGCTTTTCAATGTCTGTTTTATGTACTATACGATGAACTTCTTCATCTATTTTTTGAGGTTCTTACTAGCATATTCAACCTCCATGGGACCATTTATTAAAAAAAAAAAAAATGGACAAAATACCTTAAGTCTTCTTTACCCTAAAACTATTTGCTGGGGTGGGGCACCTGGGTCGCTCAGTCAGTTAAGCGTCTGCCTTCCACTCAGGTTATGATCTCAGGTTCCTGGGATCAAAACCCACACCAGGCTCCCTGCTCAACAGGGAGTCTGCTTCTCCCTTTCATTCTGTCCCTCCCCATGTGCTCACTCTCTCTCTCTGTTTCAAATAAATAAATAAATAAAATCTTAAAAAAAAAAAAAGGCACTTTCTTAATTGTAACCCTTTGTTATTGTCTATATTAAACAATTACAGTGATCAATTTAATACTTTTTAGGTATATCTTCCTACTTTTTCCAAAAGATGTATTTCTTAAAGCAAGATTATATCAAACACTCTCTAATATAACAGTCCTCATATTAGGCTAAGCAAATACAGTAAACATAAAAAAATACATTTTGAATTGATAATTGAATATAATGGACTGTTGTATTAAAAGATGCAATGAAATTAGGGTAGATTATTAGTATTATATGATGCTAAACACATTGAGTAACCTACCTTTTGTATTTATGGACAATTAATCTATTTTATATGCTAAATATGAATGCATTTTCTAAAAGTTAAAATAACTGAATAACTAAATCCTCATGCTATACTTTGGAAAAGTAAGATAAATTTTGGAACCTGCTATAAAGTTTCTCAAGATTTATACCAAAAACTATGTTATAAGCGATAGTATCTTTTTAAATATTTTGGGTAATAAACAATCTTAGAAAAGATCCAAAATTATCTGTATTAATAGTGTGGTTTTTTGTAGTATTATCTTTAAAACAAATATAATGTAGACCCTTATTCTGAATACTGGAAAATCACTAGTTAAAAATGCTCTGTTTGTTTGTCATCGACCTATTTCACTCTAATCTTGTAACCACTACCAGTAAAAGCAAAATTTTCTTTTGATTCCTTTAGTCCTATGTGTCTTTGTAAAGATCTCCATTTTTGTGAAAAAAGACTTGAAGAGACTTGAAAAAATATGACACACTAGTAACATCCAAACATCAAAAAATAAATTCCAAATATAGACATTAAAAATAACTTTATATTTTTATAAAAAGTCTAGAAATTATATCTTATTTATTGATACAGAATCCCTAAGAGAAACTAAGCATTTTTATGCTAGTTATCATATCCAGAGCTGTAATTCTGAGTATTAAAAAAAAGAAACAATGGTAGATCAACATGAAGGGGGAATTACACAGACTAAATAAAGATGTTACATGTGCCAGAGGAAGAGAGTGGAATGGGAAATAAAATTAAAAAAAGAAAAACGTCACCATTAATGAAAAATACTAACCTCAACAGCAAAAGTCAGAAAATACTTATTAAAGTCCTTAGGACTGCATCGAAGTACATAGAGTCCAGTCTGATTACCTGCTTTCTTCAGTTTACTGATGGCAAAATCCATTCTAAAGGTAAAGAAGTAACTTGAATGATAATGTAGCAAGTGCCATGACATTAAGACCAAAATGTCATCTAAGAGATCAAAAGTCAAATCTGAAAGTCTGAGAATTTTAAGTTCCCTCTACTTTATATGTTTATCAGTTATCTTACAAGGAAAAAGGAAAAACACTGAAACACCAAGCTATTTTGCAATAAGTTCAAACCAATTCAACAGATTTTTAAAATAAACAAAAGGGATTATAAGACACACAAAATCACTAAGAACATTTTATTCATTTGAATTTTCTGCCTTCTAATTAAAAATTTAGTATTTTAAAAACCATATTTACTCCTACCATGCAAACAATATATTGTAAAACACTTGCATCTTTTCTACATAGCAATTACTAATATAAAAATTCATATGGATGGGGCGCCTGGGTGGCTCACTGGGTTAAAGCCTCTGCCTTCGGCTCGGGTCATGATCCCAGGGTCCTGGGATCAAGCCCCGCATCAGACTCTCTGCTCAGCAGGAGCCTGTTTCCTTTCCTCTCTCTGCCTACCTGTGATCTCTGCCTGTCAAATAAATAAAATATTTTAAAAAAATTCATATGGATTATTTTAATATTTAATATAATACCAAAGTATAATAGAAGATCTACGGCAGGTGACAAAAACTACTGATTTTCAAAATGTGCTATATGTTTTGTTGAAGTTGAACATCTTGAAATAAAAGCCAAATGTAATCTATATGAAAGCAGGAAAAATCTGTTTCATTCATTACTGTATTTCTCATACATAAACCAGTGACACATATTAGGTACCCAGTAAATGTTCTATAAATAAATAAAAGAACGCTTGAATGGATGGATAAATAACACATGAAAGAATGAATGGTAGGAGTTTTTAAATACTAACCACCTAAGTTATAGAATAATACTTATATAGAACAATAATACTTATATAGAACTTATACAGAACAATAATTATTAGACAGATAAGAGGTATAAGACAGAATCAAGTCTTAAACATCAGTCAGGATATGTTTTCAAATATTTAACTAAGGGTAGGTTAATGTCAAAACACACATGCTCACAAACTCAGACTACTTCTGCTCGAGTGTTTCAAGCCCGGTGCCAATCACTAAAGTACATATTGGCTGAGAGATAACTAGAACTTGGGCAAAACAAATGTTATGCATGATAGTTGGCTTTATCCAGCACTAAAGTAAAGGTCTGTAACTGTGCAGATCCATGTGGTAGCTAGTAGTCACATGTTGCTATTTAAATATAGTTATTAAATTTAAAAATTCAGTTCCTCAGGGCACATGGGGGGCTTAGTCAGTTAAGCATCTGACTCTTGACCTCAGCTCAGGTCTTGATCTCAGGTTTGTGAGTTTAAGCCTCACCCAGCAGGGAGCCTACTTTAAAAAATTAATAAATAAAAGAAAATAAATTAAAATTCAGTTTCCTCAGTTATACTAGTGGCTACTGCATTACACAGCAGAGAAATGAAACATCTCCATTTGCATCACTGCAGAAAGTACTACCCAGCAGTAGTCTCAGAAAGAGGGACATCATATACATCTTGTGTTCAAAGCTTTAATAGAGGGAGCTGGATTATCCAAAAATAATAACAATTATCAAATTTTGCATTGTTTCCTCTACAGTATTTCAAAATTAATGAAGTATAAATTGGAGGATTTTTAAAAAAATTAAAACACAAGAATTACTTAAACGTACCAATGCAACAAAATGTCAGACTGTACAATTAAGTATTATAGAGTGGAATACAGGCAGCAAATGATATCCTAAAGAATTCTAATTATTATGTAATCTAATTGCAAACAGACTTTTGTTTAAAAAAAAAAAAGAAATTTCAGCCACATAAGATAGTATTTTGTTCCTCAACTCCTAAACCTACATGTATCATTTCATTATGTAAAATTCTGTCAGTATCTCATTTACTTTTTAAAAATTTACTTTTAAAGTCAGTATCACTCACAAAATTGGGCCATGACAGTTGCTTTGTATATTTTCAAGGACCATTGGAGGTGCTACTTCTTTACAGAGGTAATGATGTGCATCTGCAGTTAATCTATAATAGCCATCAATTAATGACACAAAGGACAAAGCTTCTTTTAATGAGCTAAGTTCAATTTCCTAAACAAAGAAAAGAAAAGGAAATAATCAGTACCATTTGGAAAGTCAACTACATGTTACATATTAAAAATTTACTTCATGTTGTTAGATTAATTCCCCAAATTAATTTTCTTCTAAATTGCTCAAATGTCTTTTGTGGCTCCCAAATTACCCAATCTGAATTGTAAGTTCTTGTGTATGATATTTAAGACCCTCTCAAACATGGGCTAATATTTTTCCAGTTCACTCTTCATCCATAATTTTACTATAGTTCCCAATAACCTTATTAGACAAATATGTCAGTCATCTCAATAAGAAATCTATCTAGTCTGATACAAAAGTTGGTACTAATTAGAAATGAGCATTTATTTTTACCCACCAAGTATACATGGCTAAGATTAAAACATTCATGACGTAAGTTCAAATGTATGTAGTCTAAACCAAATCATACATAGGTATGTTATGATTGTATCATACATACGTAAGTGAGCATATAATCAGCCTAAAATGCAACATCTAATGGAAAAACGCCTTATTTAATGAAAGAAGGAACTTCTCCTCAAATCAGGAGTAAGACAGAAAGCCCAATACTTAATGCATTGCATAGTACTTAATTAACATAATCAGGCCACAGAAAGAAATATAAGAATAGAAATTGGAAACAAGGATGTAGAACAATCTCAATTTGGAGATTATATGATTGTATACTTGGGGAATACAAAAGAAGACAATTATAAAATTACTACAACACAAAGATTAATTCCTTAAGATAGTAGGATACAAAAAACAGCTTTCACATATGTAAAAAATAGTCAATTAGATTATATAATGAAAAAATAGCCTCATTTATACCAGTACATATACAAAGACAGTATCTAATATTAAACTTCACCAAAAAATGAGCAAAATCATTTTAAAAATACTTCAAAACGCTATTGTTAAAATGTAACTTTTTATTTGAATATAGAGATTTACCATGTTATTGGGTAGGAAAATTCAACATCATAAAGTTGTAAAAATCCTCCCTAAATTAATTTTCTAATTTGTCACAATCCCAACAAAAATACCAACAGGTACTGGCAGAAAAACAAGACAAATAGATTCAGAAAACCAGGGATCCAAGTAAAAACAGACAAGATAACTCCCAGGGTGATAAGAGAAGGATGCCCAAAGATGACAGCTGTGAAGGTCAAAAGAGCTTCCAGTCCAGATGAGAGAGCAAAACCAGTGATCTCAAAGTGACTTTTCCAGGAAAGAAACGGAAGTCATATAATGTTTGACTATGTAAAAAGATGTGTTGAGAAGTGAGCTACTTCACAGAGTGCTCACAGGAAATAGAAAGAGATACAGAGAAAGGATACATATGAAGGAAAAAAGTTGAAGTAATGATTAATCCCCAGAAAAACAAAAACCCGTGTAAGAATGGAAATGTGATTACAGAATACTACTACTTGCCTCAGCAATGAACAATATTTAGTCATAATAAGAACACAGAATACAGATTTATCCCAAAAGTGTAATGAGAGAAGTGTGTGATATATCAGAACTATACGGGCATTTACCTAACACAATTAGGCCATAAATATAGGTACTAGGGATGCCTGGATGGCTCAGTTGATTAAGGGCCCAACTCTGGATTTTGGCTCAGGTCATGACCTCAGGGTTGTGAGACTGAGCCCCATGTCTGGCTCCGCACTGGGCATGGAGCCTACTTAAGATTTGCTCCCTCTCCCTCTGCCCCTCCCCATACCTGCTCAAGCTTTCTCTTTCTCTCTCTCAAAAAATAAAAAAAAAATTAAAAATAGGTAGTAAAAAAGATACCATAAACAATGTTAAAAGACTGGGGAACTGAAAATCTGTACATCAAAGGATTAATATGCAATATATATATATAGAGAGAGAAAAAAGCTATAAATCAATTAAAAACAGAAAATTAGTCAAAGCATATGAAAAGATAATACACAATACAGAGACACAAACAGCCAGTCTGTAAACACAGAGAAATTTCTCCAACTCAGGTTCTAATTAAGGAAATGAAATATAACATAGGATAGCAATTTTTGTCCCATCAGTTTGACAAAATATTTAAAAACTGATAACATCCAAGGATGCTGCAATGAACATGGGGGTACAAATATCTCTTTGAGGTAGTGATTCTGTTTCCTTTGGATATATACCCAGAACAGAAGAGCTAAATCAAGATGTTAAATTTCATGAAATGTATTTTACCATATTTTTTTTAAAGAGAAAAAGAAAGACAAAGAAAAATGTCAGAGTAAAGAGTAAAAGGATTTTTTTTAAAAGTGTAACTAGTATATAACACTGGAAAAAGGAAATAATAAGCAAAAATTTATTTCTCATATCTAGCAATAATGTGTTAGAAAAATATATATTAAGAAAAGGTTCTGAATCCTATTAAGTGACAGAAAAAGCATAATATATCATGAATAAAATTCAGGAAGAAACATGATGTATCGATATGAATAAAACCATCAAGTTACTGAAATACAAGGATGCCCAGATGGCTCCCAGTATGTTAAGTCTGCCTTCAGCTCAGGTCGTGATCCCAGGACCCCCAGATCAAGCCCCGCATTGGGCTCCCTGCTCATGGGGAACCTGTTTCTCCCTCTGCCTGCTGCTCTTTACTTGTGCTCTCTCTCTCTGTCAAATAAATAAATAAAATCTTAGAGGACAAAAAGTTACTGAAAAACATAATACTTGGATATAAGGAGAAATATGATGTATCCCTTAAATAGAAAATGTAATATGGTAAATATACATTCTTCCCAAATTAATCTTTAGAGGGATTCTAACAAAATGTAAATGCAATACTTTGAGGAACTTCAGGACTACTCAACAAACGGCACTGTCACAGTGATGAGCTTAAGTTGTCAAATCATGCATTTGGTTTTACACAGGTCCTATCACTTAACTGATACTATGATCTTGGAAAGTTACTTAACCTCTCTATGTTGCAGACTTAAAAATAAAGCCAAGAGGTCCAAATACCATCCCATAAAGAAGTTCTTTACGTTACTACACGATGTTCACATAAGTATAAAACTCTTCTAGAAATACATACTCTTTTATAAATACCACATTTACAGAATGAAGGCATACCCTGTTTCAGTGCAATTCATTTAGTGCATTTCTCAGATACTGCCTTTTTTAAAAACAAACACACACACACATTGAAGGTTTTTGGAAACCCTGCATCAAAAGCAAGTCTATCAGTGCCACTTTTCCCATAGCATTTGCTCATACTCATCTTGGAGAGGAACAATGAGACTACTGTTTTCATGCCTACTAACATGACATCCATTCAGCAGCCTGCGGATCAAGGAGTCATTTTAATATTCAAGTCTTATTATTTAAGAAATACATTTCTTAAGGCTATTGCTGCCATAGATGGTGATTCCTCTGTCAGATCTGAGCCATCAACTGAAAACCTTCCAGAAAGGAGTCAACATTCCAGATGTCAGTTAGAATACTTGTGATTCATGGGAAGAGGTCAAAATATCAACATGAAGAGGTATTTGAAAGAAGTTGATTCCAACCTTCACAGAGGACTTTGAGGTGTTCAAGACTTCAGGGGAAGAAGTAATTGCAGTAGTGGTGGAAATAGCAAAAGAATTAGAAGTGGAGCTGAAAATGTGGGACATATGGGTGGCTCAATCAGCTGAGCCTCTGAGTCATAATTTCAGCTCAGGTCATGATCTCATGGGTCCTGGGACTGAGCCCCACATCAGGCTCTGTGCTTGGTGAGGAGCCTGCTTGGATTCTCTGCCTCTCTTTCTCCCCTACTGATTGCACATGTGCGCTCTAGTTCTCTCTCTTTCTCTCCCTCTCTCTCAAATAAATAAATAAAATCTTTCAAAAAATAAATAAAAAATTTAAATGTGGCTGCAATCTCCTGATATAACTTGAATGGATAAGGAGCTGCTACCTATGGATGAGCAAAGAAAGTGGTTTTTTTTTTAAAAAATGGAACCTCCTTGTGGTGAAAATGTGAAGATTATTGAAATAGTAAGAAAGGATTTAGAATATTACCTCAACTTAGCTGAAAGAGCAGCAACTTGGTTTGAGAGGATAGACTCTAGTTTTGAAAGAAATTCTAATGTGGGTAAAAAGCTATCAAGCAAAAAGACCTCAACGTGAGGCAGGATTCTTATCAAAATCCTAGAGGACATCACAGGCAATAACCTCTTCGACATCGGCCATAGCAACTTCTTTCAAGATATGTCTCCAAAGGCAAAGGAAACAAAAGCAAAAATGAACTTTTGGGACTTCATCAAGATCAAAAGCTTCTGCACAGCAAAGGAAACACTCAACAAAACAAAGAGGCAACCCATGGAATGGGAGAAGATATTCGCAAATGACACTACAGACAAAGGGCTGATATCCAAGATCTATAAAGAACTCCTCAAACTCAACATACACAAAACAGATAATCATGTCAAAAAATGGGCAGAAGACATGAACAGACACTTCTCCAAAGAACATACAAATGGCTGACAGACACATGAGAAAATGTTCATCATCATTACCCATCAGGGAGATTCAAAACAAAACCAAATTGGTACCAACTTACACCAGTTAGAATGGCCAAAATTAACAAGACAGTAAACAAGTGTTGGAGAGGATGTGGAGAAAGAGGAACCCTGGCTTAGAACCCTCTTACATTGTTGGTGGGAATGCAAGGTGGTGCAGCCACTTTGGAAAACAGTGTGGAGATTCTTTAAGAAATTAAAAATTGAGCTACCCTATGACCCTGCAATTGCACTACTGGGTATTTACCCCAAAGATACAGATGTAGTGAAAAGAAGGGCCATTTGTACCCCAATTTTCATAGCAGCAATGGCCATGGTTGCCAAACTGTGGAAAGAACCAAGATGCCCTTCAACAGATGAATAGATAAGGAAGATGTGGTCCATATACACTATGGAGTATTATGCCTCCATCAGAAAGGATGAATACCCAACTTCTGTATCAACATGGACAGGACTGGAAGAGATTATGCTGAGTGAAATAAGTCAAGCAGAGAGAGTCAATTATCATATGGTTTCAATTACTTGTGGAGCATAAGGAATAACATGGAAGACATTGGGAGATGGAGAGGAGAAGTGAGTTGGGGGAAACTGGAGGAGGAGACAAACCATGAGTCACTGTGGACTCTGAGAAACAAACTGAGAGTTTTGGAGGGGAGAGGGTGGGGGGTTGGGTGAGCCTGGTGGTGAGTATTATGGAGGGCACGTATTGTATGCAGCACTGGGTATGGTGCATAAATAATGAATTTGGGACACTGAAAAAAATAAAATTAAATTAAAAAGCTATCAAGCAGCATTACATGCTACAGAGAAATCACATGTCAATGGAAGAGTCAACTGACAGGGCAAACTTCCTTGTTACCTTATTTTAAGTAATTGCCATAGCCTACCCCAACCTTTAGCAAACAGCACCTTGATCAGTTAGCAGCCATTAACAGAGACTAGATCCTCCATCAGCAAAAATATTATAACTCTCTGAAAGCTCAGATGATGGTCAGCATTTCTTAGCAATAAAGTATTTTTAATTAAGGTATGTACATTTTTTTTAGATGTAACGCTATTATTGCATACTTAGTAGACTACAGTTTAGTGTAGACATAACTTTTATATGCACTAGGAAACAAAAAAAAATTCATTTGACTCGCTTTATTGTGGTATTTGCTTTATTGTGGTGGCCCAGAAATGAATCCACCAGGGTATACTTATAATTATTTAGGTGTATTTATACAATACACATGTGTAGTTTTGATATTTACAGAATAAATATTTCTTCTCTTAATTCCACATTGTGGTTGAAAGTTATTAATCATCCTTCCACTGATCCATGAAATACAGGTCAAGCTCTTTCTAAAATAGGGCCTAGAGTATTATGCAAGGTGCAGAGGGTAAAAAACGCATACCCCAAAATGACCCTTACATTCAAGAAGCTCATAGCCTAGCAGGTAGTGGTTGTACACTATTAAATATTTTTACCTAAGGACAGGAAAGTATGCTGACTAAAGTGAATTACAAGTTAGTTATAATTTTAGTAAATATAACCATAGAATAGAGAGATAGCATACAAATACTAAAGTTAAACGAACAAGTAACATTAACGTGACATTTCAGCCAGGAGGTCAAAAAACATCGGAGTTAAAAAGAAAAAAAGAGTCACGTAAGTAAGCCAGTTTAAGAGAAGAGTATACAGGAATTTACTTCTTCCCTTTCAATTACAGTAAGTGGGATTTCTAATTACACTTATCATGGCAAGCACTGTGCAAAGTATAGAACTGTCAAATCATGACGTGGTACATCTGAAACTAAAATCACATTGTATTTGACATTAAAAAAATTTAAAAATATGTGGGTTTTCCAGAGCTAATCAAAGAAAGAGAAAAAATTAATCTTTTAGAACCAATCGTGTGTTTTAGCTTGGGTAGGGCTAACTTGGGATTGGTTTACACTATTACGTGAATCCCAGAAAGCATTGTTTTAATTTCTTTTTCTCCTTTAATTAGGCTGTATGAATGGAATTATGCACATCCCTACTGGTTAAAAAAAAAAAAGAATATATCCAGAGTGAGCATTACAACAGAGAATTAGCACAATCCAGAGTAATGGGGGCTGGGAGGGAGTAACTATTGCCTTGCTAATCATAAAAATGCATGAAAAATACATTAATGTTTAAGAAACTCTGGGAATATAGTATTGGTAGCGATACAAAAGCTAGATGTGACCAAAACCTTACTAAACTGATAATTTATGTTTAGAGTTATATTTAAAACTATAATCAGAATTCCTAGGAGAAAATAACTTTAGTATTAAGATTTTCTGACAACAAGCATAATCATTATTTGGTTATAAAGCAAACTTACCAGATTTTTACCATCTTGCTTATGTATAGCTACAATTCTACTTTCATTTGAGCCTTCTTGGCTTGCTTGCTTAATAGTAACATCAATAATATCAGGGAAGTCACAATATAACTGTAAATCCTATAATTAAGAGCATTTGAAATTAAAAACAGGTAAAACTAAGGGAGCCATTTTAAAACAAGAAGGACATAACAACATTCATTCCAAATTCTTTAAAATAAAAAAGTATTGATAGTAACTAAATGGGATTCTCTCCCTCAATAATCCAACCCTAAGACTTAACCATATCTTGCTTTGACTTAAAAATGAGAGCATTAAAGGTACCAGGAATCTAATTATGCTACAGTTCCCTTCAATCCAATCAACGTCAATAGGAACCATTGTCAGAAAACTAAGCTTAATCAACCAAAGAAGGAAGGTAAAGGTAAATCTCTAATAATCTAAGAACAGAGATATGAACAAACTTAAAACTTATAGTACAAACCTTAAAAAAATGAATGCATCATCATAAAATAAATTAAAATTAACTATTTCCATTTAAATTTTATGATTGTGCCTATTATCAGTAACAGCAAAATTTTAAAGAGGCAAAACTACCTTAAAAATCACTTTTAGAATTCAAGCCTTTTCAAAAACTATAAGAAAACCATTAGTAATATGTCATTAAAAAAACTAAATAAAAAACCATTTAAGAACAATGAGAAAAGAATTACAGATATGACCTTGATGGCTTCACACTACTAAAAACTTCCTCTTCTATCAATGAGAGAAGAGAATTGCAAGACCATGTTCCCAATGAGTAAAAATTACTCTGCTTCTATTGCCATTCACTTAAATTAACAAAGAATGAGAACGTATCATTAAGGATTACCTGTTCTGTCAGTGTCTCACTTTCTTTATGTTTCCCTCTTGACCACTGAATTCCACCGTTTCCAGTTATTATAATGGTTGCAAAAATCTCCTCACCTGAAGGACCTCTTCCAGGTTCTTTTACTTCAAATTGCTCTGTGTAGAAGGCAGACTGAAGAGTTTCCAGATTTATAAGATACTTAAGTTTCAAGTTTCTGGCTGTGGCTTTGCAATGGCTGAACTGTTCAATAAATCTGCGAAATCTGTACCTTATTCGTTTCCTTGTCAAAATGTGATAGTCTTGGATCTTTGCTCGGACACATTTTGGTAAGAATGTCTTGTAGCTGGGGATAAAGAGCACACACAGAAAAACAAAACAAATTGGAAGAGAAATCTAAAACGACACTGAGAGAGAAATTACCACCTTTCTCCATGACTGGTAACTGCTACAACACAGTCGTCAAGCGGAGAAAGGTGACACAGCCACCACGTGTACAATATTAAGGTTTTAACTGATGATGTGAATACATATAAAAATTCTCTGAGTAACCATAAATGTTTAGAATAGGATATGTTAATTTTCTTCCCCTAATGAAATGAAGACTTAGTCTAGTTAATAATGGAGTCTCTAAAAATTTGTTTTCTCTGATTATCTTATACATCAATTTTTTGGCACCATGTTGCAATATTTCCTATGATGCTGTACACCAAAATTTATCTGAATTCTGGAAATTGCTACATTTTGTTGGATGCCACAGTTGTTCATTATGCAAACACACTTCTTTTGTATACACTATTTTCTAGGCCTTTTTCAATAACTCCTAATAATTCCTTTGCCATCAAAACAATTCTACTTAGAAATGTTCTGATGCCTTTGTAATTCTAAGTCTATGTAAAATACCCTAAAGAAGAGAGATGATGACTTCCCTCCTACTCAAATATCTGACAAATGAAGAGCATTTTATTTCTGAAGGTGCAACTGCATTAAATTTCTATGCCTTCACCTATGCTAATCCTTCCCATCACCTGGTTAGCTCTAACTCATTCCAAAAGTCTCAGCTCAAGCATCATCAAATCGAGACAACCTTTCACTAGGACTACGTTACATACTACTCCCCATTGTCCGATAGCATTCTGTGCACCACCACTCCATGAGATCACTTCTCACTCTATCCTGTATGTGACCAGTTATAGCTAGTGCTCCAGCTGAGTGCTCTCAGCTCATGCTGAGAGCTTACAGTTTAAGACTATTCAGTTGATTGCTAAAGAGCTATCATTAAAATTTAAGTTCTACAGTTACAATTATAGTAAAAATATAGGGAATACTCAAAATGTATCACTTTAATTATTTTACATTTTAAATTTTTACATTTTACTACTACCTATGCTTTTGAGGTTGTTTACATCACTCGTACGTGATGTAAAAGATTTGCTCTTGCTCATCTCTTCCCAATTCTACATTCACGCACATCAGGCTGATACCCTGAAACTGGCCATAGGCAGGATTTACACCATGGATATCAGCAAAGATGGCAAACCAATCACACCTTTGGGGTTTTGGGGTTTTTTTGAGAACTGGTTGTTACGCATTTACTAGCATACCACGGCTTCTTCCCTCCCCTACTCTGCCTGAACCCAGCTGAGGAACACTCAGCTTTGTACCCAGGCAGCAGAGGGGCTGGAGAGTCATTTGATAAGGCAGACACGGCAGTATAAATTCATCACCACCAATTTCAAACATGCTTTCAGCACGACCATCAATTTTACAACACTTCTCTGTTCAACTAATTCTCCCAAGTTCCACAACTATGTCAAACCCTCTCCAATCTTCTCAAACCGCCTACCTTTTTCCCGCCTCAAACCTCAGCTGTATTCCTCCTTATGTTCACCACATGACTTCCTCTCTCTCTTAGGGAGGAAAAAAAGCTTCTCTAAACAGAGCTTCCTCAACATTCCGCTAGCAAATCCACATTCAGGTGCACTCATTCCCTCCTCCTCCCTACCTGTTACAACAAATGAGCTATAAACCAGCAAGGTAACACCACTTCCTGGACACGTATTTACCTATAGCCTCTTTCTTCCTCTAATATACATTTACTCTCTGGGGACTTTTGCTCTTATTTCTCTTCAAGCCACTAAAGACTAATGTTCATTCTAACTTAAATGTAAAATTTCTTTGTCCTGCATATCCCCTCAGCTACAGCCTATCTGACCTAATTTTGAAAGAGTTTATACAGTCATTTCCACTTACTCTTCAATTCACTCCAGTCTAGCTTCTGCTCCATCATTCCATAGAAAATGCTTTTGCTAAAAATCAAGAAAAACTTTCATGTTGTTTAAACCAAATTCCCATATTCATCTCCCTTGCCATTCTTCATCAGCATCCAACATTGCTGATCATTCTCTCCTTCAACTTTCTTCCCTTAGCTTTCCTCACTTTATTCCTACCTCTTGGGATACTTCTCAATCTCCTTTTCACCTTCACTCTTACCTAGTGATTAATGTTGAAGTTCCTCAGGACTTAAGACCCTCTTCTCTTCTTATTCAAACTCTCTCTCTCTAGGTTCTTTATATGCAAATGACTCTGATACATGTCTTTAGCAATGACCTCTAAACTCCACACCCCTATCTTCCACAGGCAAGTCAATCTATCATTTAATTTAAATGTCTCAAAAGCTCCTTAAACAATATGTCAAACCCAACTCATAAGTCCTACTGATGTTCTCCCCTGAAAGATCCTCTTACAGCATTTCCTATCTAAGTAAATAGCACTGCAATTCACCCAAGACCTGGGAATAATCCTTGATGCGGCCTTCTCCTTTGATTCCCATTATTCCATTTATCACCATGTTCCCATGAGTTTACCTCCTAAATCCTTCTCTTAGTTGCCCATTTTTCTCATTACTAACTCATTACTAACCACATTGCCTGGAAGAAAATACTGCAATGACTTTAGTCTCTGGACAAATAGCATCTCCATTTACTCTGACCATTGTCTGACTTTGTTTTCTAAACTGGACTCATGGGGATCTTTCAGAATCACAAATCTAATCATTTCACCATTGCTTAATACCCTTCTATGGTTTCTGAGTGCTCATAACCTTGTCAACATGGCTCTAAGGTTCTGTAGGTTCTGATCTAGTCCCTGCTTTGTCTCCTCCTAACTCTTCAGGGTCAAGCCATACTGATTCTCTTCACTCTCCCTTCTGCTACAAGGCCTTTTCCATGAGTCTCTACACACTCCTTCACTCCCCTCTCTCTGTCATCAAATTCTACTCTTTTTCTCAGATCTTACAAGTCACACTTTTGTTCCTAACAATTATATATTTCTAAATAAATAGATATATGAAATCTAAAAAGTCTAGATAGCATAGAGGAGAGCCTCAGGAACTTTAGAATGAACACTGAAAAGACTTAAAAAATAGAATCAGAATACAAATGATTCTTGCTAAACTACTTCGGTAAAAAACATTAGTTACCAAGAGACTTACTAAATCCAAATACAATTTATATAAACATTTTACAAAAATGCAAAATATATAGTCACCAATGGCTACTTTTTAATAAGGCGTATTTGGATATAAAAAGAGGAGTTTAAAATAACAACATAAAACAAAGCTTTCTGCATTGATGCCTGGCATAAAGGACCAGACATGCTTCCTTTGGGAATACCAAAGGCATGTGTGGTTCTTGAACACGGTGAATCCACTTCAGCATCATGCTTTCAGAACCAGACTTGTTAAAAACACTAAAATTTTTCTAAGAGAAAGGTTAACTCTTGAAGCATAAAACATTTTTTTCTCATGCTTTTCTTATATTGAGGGGTTTTTTTAAGATTATTTATTTATTTATTTATTTGACAGAGATCAGAAGGAGGCAGAGAAGCAGGCAGAGAGAGGAGGAAGCAGGCTCCCTGCTGAGCAGAGAGCCCGATGCAGGGCTCAATCCCAGGACCCTGGGATCATGACCTGAGCTGAAGGCAGAGGCTTTAACCCACTGAGCCACCCAGGCGCCCCTTATATTGAGTTTTTAAAGAATGCAAAAATTGAGGTTCCAAAAGGTTCTGAAATTGAGCTTTGGCTTAGAAACTGTATACTATTTTTTGTACTATAAAATGAAATCTGCAGCTTATTATTATAGTTAGAGTAGGCCATTAGAAACTCCATTATTATTTACTTAATTTTTTAGAAAGGGAGTCCAGTGAGATGAGGTGAGTAGCTCAGTAGCTATATAAATGGCCTTGGTCCTGGCCTAATGTTTACAAATTCAGCAGTCTCCTTTACACCCTTTGCATTTTCCAGTTCTCTTCTTCCCACCCGTTAGCAGACAGGATTTTAAAGAGCACATGAAGAATGAAAACACAAAAATTTTATCCTTTCCTTCATTTTCTGTGCTCTAATACCTAAGCCATAACGTTTAATTAGGAAGTGTCCTACAGAAAAGTATCTAATGCATATACATGCACAAAGAGGTGTGCACCCACACCCACAAACACAGCTAACACACAGGCACAGGCACACAAAGATGCACTTTACATGCATTTTTCTAAAGTCGGGGAAGGAATATGTATTTAATTATACTAATCAGAGATCCATATCCTACAGGGTTTTTCTGGGAACAAAACAGTGTATTTCATTCTGCCAACAACTAATCATTCATCTATTCTCCCATCAATCTTGAATATTTTAACACTGAGTGGAGTTTCTTGATTATTTCTCAAAAATAAGCATTAAATGTGAATTCAGAAAACATCAGTTGAGTTAAATTATTAAAAAGGCAAGCAAGGCATGCATATTTACTTAAGGAGAAATTATTCATCTAATATTAAATTGTCATGGCACAAGAAACAAAAAATAAATTACTTCAAAATCTAAACTTCTGTATTATGAATGACACTTTTAAGAAAGTGAAAAAACAGTCCAAAGAATGGGGAATATATTTGCAAATTATAAATATAGTAACTTTCATCTGAAGACTTGTATCCAAAATATGTAAAGAACCCTTACAATTCAATAACAAAAAAATCGTGAGTTGTTCATTTTAAATGAGTGAACTTTACGGTTATGGCTTAACAGATATCTGACAACAACAAGAATATCTAAAACCAAAGAGGAAACAGAAACTGATACCCTGCAGTGTGGGTATGTAACTGTTTTTAAGGCACTTAGCAAAGGAGTAACTAAAACGAGTTATTGAGAGAAAGATTTCAAGAAATACAGGGAGTTTTAACCAGATTCATAACACCCTCAAACTTCTAATCCTAAGTATGCAATATGTAAAACATGTATTTAGTCTTTAAACTTAAAAAAAAAACCTCAAAGAACTCTTATAATAATCATATACACCTTTAAAAACAGTAGAAGTCTTACAGCCATTAAAGCTGGGTTGTAGAAGTATTTCAAAAAATCCTGTTAGGCAAGACAAAATTCAATATGCACAAGAGTAATTTGGAGAATGTGGAGTGTGGAGCACTTATAAAAGAATCTGCTGGATCAGTTATGATATGAATAAGATCTAGGGATCTAATATAAAACACGGTGACTCTGATAAGACTGTACTGTAGACCCGAAATTTGCTAAGAGGAGTGTATAAATGTTCTCACCAAAAAAAAAAAAAAAAAAAAAAAACGGTAAGTAGGAAAGATAAATATGTGAGGCAACAGATGTGTTAATGAAGACGACGGTGAGTTCTTTCACCGTGTATACATAGAGCAAACCACCACAAAGTACACTTCCAATCACCTCCCAATTTTCTATGTCAATGACATTTCAATAAAGTGTAAAATTTTTAGGAAAATTCCCAGGAGAACTTGTGAAGATTTGTATAGGTGGGCTTTTCCCTCAGATTTACTGAATCCAAATTTTTGGGTAGCACTCAGAAATCTTCAATCTTAGCAGGCACTTCGTGTAATACTAATTCAAGTAAACTATGGGCCAATATTTGAGAAATACCGCTTCAGAATTATTTGAGACAAAACAGACAATTTGAGGATCTGCTATCAGAAATTATGCCTCCTGATGTTCTTTTCACTCCCCTAACTTTGCTTACCCTTTTTAGAATAAATGGATCAAAAAATTAATAGGTATGAAACATCTGTGATATTTCTGCAGTACTCCAACTTTCAATATTTTTTTTTAATTCTAAGATAAATCAGTACTGAGGACATAATGTACAATATGATCACTATAGATAACACCACTATAGGGTATATACTCAAGTTTTTAACAGAGTAGATCCTAACAGTTCTCATCATAAGGAAAAAATTTCTTTTTCTTTCTCTTTTTTATGTACCTATATGAGATAATGGACATTAACTAAACTTATTTTGGTAATTATTTCACAGATATATGTAAGTCAAATCGTGATGCTGTACACCTTAAACTTACACAGTGCTATATGACAATTATATCTCAATAAAACTAGAAGAAAAAAAGAAAAAATAAATCTGTCTCACAAAGTATGTGTTGTACACAAGGAAGAAAAGTTACCCATATGACTTTTAATTATAAAATTGGAAAGATTTGACACAGAAAATGCAATTAATTATAGAAAAACTCTAACTGTTCACGTTTATGTACATGGATTTGCATAAGGAAATACCTGATAGAGCTATAGATGTCCAATGGGGTCTGATCCTTCTCTTTGGCTAGTCTCATCATATCTAACACAGCCATTCCAAGACATTCTTCTTGTGTTTCATGAGTCACGGGTATTTTTATCCATCCATGTAAAAAATCATGCCGCCACTACAGGAAAAAAATTTAGAAGGAAATATCTCTTAAATTTCACTATCACGTTCAAATCTATTATATTGTAACCTATAATTTCTAGAACATATACATTTAAAAAAAAATCAACTCCTTCACTGATTTTCATTTTTCCATAAAATTTCAGTGAAAGTTTTTTTATCAATGGAAACTGAATACAGTACATATGATGTCAACCTATTTCCCTGCTTGTATCTCCAAATTATATCTTCTACATAAAAATCACCTAAATTAAGATAGATATTAGCTAATTAAATAAGTAGGGATATAGGGAACAGAAGACACAAAAAGAGTCTGAAAAAAATCCTATAACTTTATCATTATATATATAAAAATGAAGAAAAAGAAAAACAAGAAATTATAAGATTTTGGTCTAGATAATTTGGAAATGAGATTGAATATGTAATGGTAGAAAAGAATGTCAAAACATAAAAACCACCAATATTAAAAAAAATAGCAATTTTCTTGATAAGAAAGGTATTATCTAAAATATTAGCTAAAATAGCAATATTTAATCAAGGTTTTATTATTTTTGTAAAATATTTTATTTATTTATTTATTTGAGAGAGAAAGAAAGAACACAAGCTGGGGGGAAAGGGCAGAGAGAGAAGGAGAAACTTCCTGCTGAGCAGGGAGCATGACAACTTAGGGCTCGATTCCCAGGACCCTGAGATCATGACCTGAGCCCAGGGCAGACGCTTAACAGACTGAGCCATGCAGGCACCCCTTAAACAAGGTTTTAAACTGGGTAAGAGAAATACAGGGTCACTCTCTTTATTTCATGTATATATCTCCTTCCTTTTACTGTGATAACTTCTCTCATGAAATTAAAGTTTAACACAAATTCTGGAAAAATAATTTAATTAAAAAGAAAACGGGTGAGAGGAGTCAAGATGGCGGAGAAGTAGCAGGCTGAGACTACATCAGGTAGCAGGAGATCAGCTAGATAGCTTATCAAACCATTGCAAACACCTAAAAATCCAAGGGGAGATTGAAGAGAAGAAGAACAGCAATTCTAGAAACAGAAAATCGACCACTTTCTGAAAGGTAGGACCAGTGGAGAAGTGAATCCAAAGCTACGGGAAGATAGACCGCCGGGGGAGGGGCTGGCTCCGGCAAACGGTGGAGCAACGGAGCACAAAATCAGGACTTTTAAAAGTCTGCTCCACTGAGGGACATCACTCCAGAGGCTAAACTGGGGTGAAGCCCACACGGGGCCAGCGTGGCCTCAGGTCCCACAGGGTCACAGAAGGATCGGGGGTGTCTGAGTGTTGCAGAGCTTGCAGGTATTAGAACGGGGAAGCCGGCTACAGAAGCCAAGGAGTGAGCTCTAAGCTCGGGGTTATTTTGAACTGGTCGCAGGCTGGGTGAGCTCGGAGGGCAGCCAGAGGCCAGGGAAACAGGAGTGATTGGGCTCTTTTCTCTGAGGGCGCACTGAGGAGTGGGGCCCGAGCTCTCAGCTCTTCCGGGCCAGAGACTGGGCGGCCGCCATCTTCATTCCCGTCCTCCGGAACTCTACGGAAAGCGTTCAGGGGACAAAAGCTCCCGAAAGCGAACCTGAGCTGATTACATAGCCCGCCCCTGGTAAGGGCGGTGCAATTCCGCCTCAGGCAAAGACACTTGAGAATCACTACAACAGACCCCTCCCCCAGAAGATCAACAAGAAATCCAGCCTAGACAAAGTTCACCTACCAAGGAGAGCAGCAGAATTCCAGTGGAGGAGAAAGCAAAGCACGGAACTCATGGCTTTCTCCCCATGATTCTTTAGTCTTGCAGTTAATTTAATTTTTTTTTCTTCTGCTAATTTTTTTTTAACTTTTACCCTTTTCATTTTTAACGTTTTTTAACTAGTTTATCTAATATATATATATTTTTTCTTTTTTCTTTATTTGTTTTCTTTTTTCAATTTTTTTTTTCTAAACTTCTTTTTATCCCCTTTCTCCCTCCCACGATTTGGGGTCTCTTCTGATTTGGTTAAAGTGCATTTTCCTGGGGTCTTTGCCACCCTTTCAGTATTTTATTTGCTCCTTCATATACTCTTATCTGGCCAAAATGACAAGGCGGAAAAACTCACCACAAAAAAAAGAACAAGAGGCAGTACCGAAGGCTAGGGACCTAATCAAGACAGACATTGGCAATATGTCAGATCTAGAGTTCAGAATGACGATTCTCAAGGTTCTAGCCGGGCTCGAAAAAGGCATGGAAGATATTAGAGAAACCCTCTCTGGAGAGATAAAAGCCCTTTCTGGAGAAATAAAAGAACTAAAATCTAACCAAGTTGAAATCAAAAAAGCTATTAATGAGGTGCAATCAAAATGGAGGCTCTCACTGCTAGGATAAACGAGGCAGAAGAAAGAATTAGTTTTTTTATCAATGGAAACTGAATACAGTACATATGATGTCAACCACTATTAACCAAAACAAAAGCTTAATATTAGTAACATAAAGTTAATTCACGGAAGGAGTTAGATTTTGTTTTGCTAACATTTATCTCACCACACTTAGAGAAACGGACAAGTAAATTATTCTGATTAAGATAACTGATGGCTAACGCTGGAAAACAATATGAAGTTCCCTCAAAAAGCTGAAAATAGAGCTACCCTACAACCCACCAATTGCACTACTAGCTATTTACCCAAAGACACAGATGTAGGGAAAAGAAGGGGCACCTGCACCCCAAAGTTTATAGCAGCAATGTCCACAATATCCAAACTATGGAAAGAGCCCAGATGTCAATCGACAGATGAATGCATAAAGATGATGTGGTATATATATATATATATATATGTGGTATATATATATATATATATATATACATACACACACACACACACACACACAGGAATATTACTCAGCCATCAAAAAATAAAAACTTGCCATTTGCAACAACATGGATGGAACTAGAGGGTATTACGCTAAGTGAAACAGTCAATCAGAGAAAGACAATCATCATATGATCTCACTGCTAAGTGGAATTGAAGAAACAAGGCAAAGAGAGGAAAAAGTGAAACAAGACGAAACCAGAGAGGGAAATAAACCATAAGACTCTTAATCTTAGGAAACAAAGTGAGGGTTGCTGGAGGAGAGGATGGGGGGATGGGATAACTGAGGGATGGACACTAGAGAGAGTACGTGTTGTAACGAGAACTTGGTATTATATAAGACTGATGAATCACAGACCTGTATCCCTAAAACAAATAATGTATTCTATGTTAATTAACTGCATTTAAGTTTTTTAAAAAGGTAACTGATTGCTAGGTACATTCTTTTTTTTTTTTGTAAGATTTTTTATTTATTTCTTTGGCAGAGACAGATCACAAATAGGCAGAGAGGCAGGCACAGAGAGGAGGAAGCAGGCTCCCTGCCGAGCAGAGAGCCTGATGCGGGGCTCGATCCTAGGACCCTGAGATCATGACCTGAGCCGAAGGCAGAGGCTTAACCCACTGAGCCACCCAGGTGCCCCAAGATACATTCTTTTTAATACCTTGCTTTTGTTCCATTTTTTACATAGGACCAGAGTATAATAAATTATGATCATGAAGATATTCTGTGGAATTTATACCCAAAAGACAATAAATATAGGAAAAGCCATTAAGAGCAGCACTAAGAACATAATCAATCAAATGCTCATTAGAGAAAAATTACAATTGAAACAGAGTCCCAAATACCAAAGCATACTATTTTCAACTATTTTTAAACTTCCTTTAAAAAATGCAGGTGTACAAATGAAAACTGCCTTTAATTGTAACTATAGAAAAGTAGTTTTCCAGAGTTAAGAGTCTCCAGGAGGTGGGTGGAGGGGTGGGGTAACTGGGTGATGGGCATTAAGGAGGGCACGTGATGTGATGAGCACTGGGTATTATACACAACTAATGAAGCATTGAACATTATATCAACAACGAATGATGTACTATACATTGGATAATTTAAATTAAAAGAAAATTTTTTTAAAGATTTTATTTATTTATTTGAAAGAGAGACAGTGAAGGAGAACATGAAAGAGGAGAAGGTCAGAGAGAGAAGCAGACTTGCCATGGAGCCGGAAGCCCGATGCAGGACTCAATCCTGGTACTCCAGGATCATGACCTGAGCCGAAGGCAGCTGCTCAACCAACAAACCACCCAGGTGCCCCAATAGAAAGAAATTTTTTTAAAATAGTTTTTTATCTCGGTAGCTGACAACATTTGAACCAAAAAATTTTATCTGCATTCACCCAGAAAAATAAGAAAACTGTTACAGACACAAAATCAGAAATGAACCAAAGAAACAACATGGAGTGAATAGACATTTATTTTGCCAAGTATATGAAATTCATTAAGGATTGTTCACACGGCAGCAAATTATTTGCTGCATCGCCATATTTGATGGTATCAAGGCAATCCTCAGAAGAAAATGAATTTAAAAGGGATATCTAACTTTTGGCTTTTATTGGCTTACCTTTTCTAAATCCATCTTTCTATAGTAGTGTATTAACAGACTTCATAGTTCAGTGGCTGAACTATTTTTTTAGTTATTAAAAAATATCAACATAATCTTATACTCTGATGATGTCACTGGTCAAACACGCTTTATTCTATAAAATGCATATAATCCATCCTGTTATCAATATAATCTGGATAAGTTAATTACTACCTTATGTATTTTTCTGGGCACAGGTTTAGAGAAATAGAAACATTAAGAAATAGAAAAATTACATGTGGTATTTATTATCTATCTATTTAGTATTCTACTGTGAAATTATTTTGCTTTCCTAGATGAGAAAATCCTTCCTAGGAAGACAAAATTAGAAATTAGAAAATTAGAAAACTAGAAATTAGAAATCAATCATATTTTTTCTAAATCAAAAGTATTAGATACCACAGTTTTAGGGTAAATCAGATGAACAGTTTAGGAAAATTGTCTTATTAATGGGATTTAAACTAGCATGCCACCAAAATAAAATCAGTTCTTCAGCACAGATGATATAATATAATCATAAAAGCAACAGAAAGTCATAACCACATAGTATCTATTCTCAAAAGCCGCTCTCTCCTTCCTTTTCCAATGACTACCAAAAAAAGGAAGCTATATAAAAGTTGGGTGGTGGTCATATTATTTTTGACAAGAGCACCAGAACCAGTCAATAGAGAAAAGAGTCTTTTCAACAAGGGATGATGGAAAAACTGGATATGCACATGCAAAAGAATAAAATTGCACCTTACCTTACACCATCAACAAAAATTAACTCAAAACAGATAAAAGATCTAAACCTAAGGGCTAAAACAAAAAAACAGTTATAAGAAAATATAGGGGAAAAGCTTCATGATAGTAATGACTTCTTGGATATGACACCAAAAGCACAGGTAATCAAAAGAAAAAAGAAACAAATCTGTTTACATCAAAAATTAAAAACCTTTGGACATCATAGGACACATCAAGAAATGTGAAAGGCAACCGAAAGAATGGCAGAAAATATGTCAAATAGCTGACATGGGGTTAATATCCAGAATATATAAAGAACACTTACAACTTGACAACAGCCTGATTTTAAAATGGGCAAAGGAAGTTCCCCAAAGAAGATATTTAAATGGTCAAAAAGCTTAAGAAAAATGTTCAACATCAGTAACCACTAGGGAAATGCAAATTAAAACCACAGCAAGGTATCACTCCACACTCCACAGAATAGCTATCAGAAAAACAGAAAGTAAGTGTTGGCAAGGATGTGGAGAAATTGGAACACTTATGCACTGCTGGTGGAATGTAAAATGGGACAGATGCCAAAGAAAACAGTGTATCAGTTCGTCAAAAAAAAAAAAAAAAATTAAACGTAGAATTGCCAAATAATCCAATAATTCCAGTTCTAGATATATATCTAAAGGAACAGAAAGCAGGATCTTAAAGAGATATCTATATACCCACATTCATAGCAATGTTATTCTTAAGAGCCAAAAAGTGGAAGCAAGCCAAGTATCTATTAATAGATAAATGGATAAACAAAATGTGACAGATACAAAGGAATTTTATTCACCCTTAAAAGGGAGAAAATTCTAACACACGCAATGACATGAAAGACCTTGAAGACATTATGCTAAGAGAAATATGTCAGTCACAAAAGAGCAATCGCTGTATAATACCACTTATGTGAGGCACCCACAATAGGCAAATCCCCAGAGACAGAAAGTAGAAGTTGGCTGCCAAGGGGAGGGCACTGCAAGTTACTGTTTAACAGGTTTCAATCTAAAAAGTTTCAATCTAAATCTAAGTTTCAATCTAAAAAGAAGAAAAATGTTCTAAAGATGAATCAGGGTGATGGTTACACAACAATGTGAATGAGCTTTAACACCATCAATCTTTCCCCACCCAAAAAGGGTTAAAATGGCAACTTTTACTAAGTATATTTTACCAGAATAGAAAAAAAAAGTTAAAAAAAAAAAAAAGTTGCTTGTTCTCATACCCCCCAAAAAGGAATATTTATCAATGTGTTGCTCACAAACTGAACTGGTCTTCCTAGCATCTTAGAAATGTGAACCATGAGGATCTGTGGGATAATTTCCTATGATATTAGCAAATCTGATTCAGAACTCCTTAATCTGACATCTTTGGGATAACAACAGTATATCTTTACCCAAAAGCACTAATATCTTTTTTTTTCTTTAGTTTCTACTCCTCAGTTTTGTGGCACATAAAAAACAAAAATTATTTAATGACAGAATATTTCAATAACTGTTTAAATTAAGGTAATAGGTAAGAAAGCATTACAAAATGTTCAAATATACTATAAAAATTTCATATAACAGTATTAATAACAATTAATTAATTAATTAAGAAACAACCAGAACACGACTCTCAGATCAAGTAACAACAACCAGTCATCCTCTTATGAGGAATTAAACAACTACTGTAGCTTACTTTTTGTTTACTTTCCCACTTTCTTTACATTTTACTAACCACTAATTAAGTCTGAAATTATTCAGGAATTTTAAAAAGTTTCTCTGAGGAAATTTTACTATCTTATATTTCAGATACTCATATCTACATGAATCCTGTTGTATAACTCAATCTAAACTTTGTGAAATCCTTAAAATGTCCTAAAACACTAAAAAAAAAAAAAATTCAAAAGGGCCAATAAAGGGAACCATTTTAAAATAAATTCTATTATGTATAAGTTATGGGATTAAAAATTAGTGATAAGAAGACTCAACTCTGTTACCTTTCTGTGCCTGTTATCCAAGACAGAACATCAATTTTCCCACATATGAAGATTTTCCTGATGAAGAGCTATATACTACACAGCAAGATTCTTATCATTTAAGTAAGTAAGATAACATATGCAAGTAAGATAACATAATGATACCTGAGCAAAAAGGTAGGCCATGACAAAGTCGTCAAGAAGAGGAGCTTCAGCACCTCGAGATATCCCATACCGATAGGTTCTGTTGCTGCCGTTACAATACCAGTAAGGAAAGTAAAATCTAGGAGACAAAATATTCAATCAGCCTCAAATAGTTAAAATGTAAACAAAATGTATATGTACAACTACTTCCAGCATACTGAAAGGTATTATCCCATAACCAGAAAACACAGCTAACAGTGTTAAATACAATTTGGGGACAAAAGAAAATCTGAATAAGACCATAATAATGTAGACAGAAAATTAAGAAACACAAGTATAAAATCAATATGCTGCCTGCTTCTATGTGCAGAATGCAGAAGCAATAATAGGAAACAGAGAAATACAGAAATAAAATATTTAAAAATTTTAATATTAATATTAATATATTAATATTAAAATAATAATATTAATATTATTGGATTAATATTTCATATTAATCCAATAATATCAGTAAAGGAATTTGAAAAAATACTAATTTGGCAAGAAAACAAATAATTGCTTCTTCCTTTAAGGAAAATGGGGGTTATCACAGTAAGATATCACTTCATACTAGTCAGAATGGCTAGTGTCAAAAAGACAAGAAATAACAAGTGCTGGCAAAGACCTTCTATGCACTTTTGGTAGGACTGACTGTTAACTGGCATGGCCACAATGGAAAACAGTGTGGAGAGTCTCAAAATTTAAAAACAGAAGTACCATACACCTGGTTGTATAATTCCACTACTAAGTATTAGCCAAAGAAAATGAAAACACCCAATTTGAAATGACATAGGCACCCCTATGCTTACTGCAGCATAATTTACAACAGCCAAGATGTGAAAGCAACCTAAGTGTCCACCAAGAGAACAATGTATAAGGAAGGTATGGTGTATATACACAATGGATTATTACTCAGCCATAAAACAGAATGAAATTTTACCATTCACAACAACATGGGTAGACCCAAAGGGTATTATGCTAACTGAAACAAGTCAGAGAAAGACTAATATCATAGTTCACTTACATGGAGAATCTAAAAAGCAAAACAGATTAACAAAAAAGTTAAAAAGGAACAGACTAATAAATACAGAAAAAACAAACTGGTGGTTGTTGGGGGAAGGAGAGAATAGGTGAAATAGGTAAAGGGGAATTAAGAGGTACAAACTTCCAGTTGTAAAATAAAGAAGTCATGGGGATGAAAAGTACAATATAGGGAATACAGTCAATAATATTGTCGTAACTTTGTATGGTGATAGATGGCAACTACAGTTACCATGGTGAGCATTTTATAACGTGTATAATTGTCAAATCACTGTGTTGTCTATCTGCTGCTAATATGTCAGTTACACATGAATATAAATGAATGAATGAATGAATAAAATAGGTTAAAAACTTGTCCTTCAAAGAAACTAAAAATATTCTATATTGCTTTATTTACACCTTTACTGAGATAGTAATTCACATACCTTCAAGTTCACCCATTTCAAGCATACAATTCAATGTTTTTTACTATATATCTAGCACTGTACAAACATCCCCACAATCTAATTTCAGAACATTTTCATCCCCACTAAAAGAAACTCCATACCTATCAGCAGTCACATCCAAATCACTCCACCTACTCCCCAGCCCTGAATTCCCACTAGTCTCTCTATAAATTTGCCTGTTCTGAACATTTTATATAAATGGAATCATATAATATGTGGCCTTTTCTACCTTCTTTCACTAAGCATATGCTCAAGGACTATCCACCTTATAGCAAGTATTAGCACTTCATTCCTTTTTATTGCCCAGTTAATATTCCCTTGCATGGCTAAACCACATTTTGCTTCTTCATTCATCACTTGATGGACATTTGGGTTGTTTCCATCTTTTTGCTATTGTGGACACTGCTGCTAAGAACTATATGTACAACTGTGTGTGTGTGTGTGTGTGTGTGTGTGTGTGTGTGTGTGTTAGTCCTACATACATACTTAGGGATGGAATCGATGTATCATATGTTAATTCTATGTTCATCTTTTTGAGGAACAGCCAAACTACTTTAAAAAGTGGCTGTACTAGTTTGTATCTCCAAAAGCAACACATGATCATCTCAATAGTTCACATCCTTGCCAACACATGTGGAGAGTTTAGCTAAGTTAATCTTTGGTATTGTTGCCTTGGCATCCATTTAGCTAAGAGGCCTGCCGTGACCTTAAACTGACAACAGCCCCTCATGCACATGCATGCCCTAGAGAACAGCCTACTGAGTCACAGGCAAATACAAGTTTCTGATACAGCTTCCTAACAATCTCCCCTATCTCCCAGCACCTAACCCTTACTGAAGTCAGTAAGTCAGTAAGACACCCACGTGGCTTATCAAAGACCAGCTCTTTTGGCTTGAACTAAATTTGGAACCCCAAAACTAAAATTGGAACCCCACTCACAAACCCTAGTAAAGGCATGTGCCCTGGGTCCTGTGTCTCTGTACTCTGCCTTGATCTCCCCATATGGTCCCTGGAGGCCTGCAGGGTACTTCCTCCAGGACCTGTGGATAATATACTTTTCTACTTTGGTTTCTCTTGTGCTCTGTTGTTGAAGCATGGCTCACTATCTAGCACCCTGTGCTCTACATAAAAAGGGATAATTTGAGGGGCGCCTAGTGGCTCAGTCAGTTAAGTGTCTGCCTTTGGCCCAGATCATGATCCTCGGTGGTGGGATCAAGCCCCATGTCAGGGTCCCTGCCTGCTTCTTTCTCTCCCCCTGCCATTCCCTCTGCTTGTGTGCTCGCTCGCTCTCTTTTATTTATAGATAAATAATAATATTTTTTTAAAAAGGTAATAATTAGAAAAATTTATAACTTGTTATTGTCCATCTTTTATACCTTTGTCATCCTATTAGGGTGAAGTGGTATGCTGTTGTGTTTATGATTTACATTCCTCCTAAAGAATAATAATATTGAGCATCTTTTCATGTGCTAACTGGTTATCTGTATGTCTTATTTAGAAAAATGCTATTCAAACCCTTTGCCCTCATTTTCATTGGTTATCTGTCATTGTACTGTTGAACAAGAGTTCTTTATGTATTCCAAATATAAAACCTTTGTTAAATATGATTACAAACACTTTCTTTTTTCTGTGGGCTGTCTTTTCACATTCTTGACAGCATCCTTTGACGCACAAACATACCTTTTGACGAATCCCAACTAATCTATTTTTCTTGCATCACTTTAACTTTCAGTACCATACTGAAGGAACCACTGCCTAATCCTAAGTATACAAAGATGTACTCTTATATTGTCTTCTAAGAGTTTTACAGTTTTAACTCTTAGATTTAGGTCTATGATTCATTTTAAGTAAATGTTTTGTATGTAGTGTGAGTTAGTCATCTAACTTCATTACTATACATGTGAATATCCAGTTGTCCCAGCAGCATTTGTTGCATGAACTGTTCCCATGAACTGTCTTAGTACTCTTGTCAAGTATCAATCACCATAATATCAGGGATTACGTCTGCACTCTTAGTTCTGTTCCACTAACCTATGTACCTATCCTTAAGCCAATACCACGCTGTCTTAATTACTACAGTTGTGGAGTAAGTTTTGAAATTAGGAAGTGTAAATCTTCCAACTTTGTTCTTTTTCAAGAGTGTTTTGACTATTTCAAATCCCTTTGATATTTTTATATGAATTTTACCATCAACTTGTCTATTTCTACAGTAAAGACATTTAGGATTTCAATAGAGACTACTAACTACACAGATCAATTTGAAGAGTACTTCCATTTAACAGTATTAAGTCTCCTGATCCATAAACATGAGTTATCTTTCCATTTAGGTAAGTGTTTCTTTAAATTTTTTCAATGGGGCGCCTGGGTGGCTCAGTCAGTTAAGCAGTTGCCTTTGTCTCAGGTCATGATCCCAGAATCCTGGGATCCAGCCCCATGTCCCGCTCCCTGCTCAATGGAGAGTCTGCTTCTCGCTCTCCCTCAGTTGCTCCCCTGGTTTGTGCTCTTGCTAGCACTCTCTCTCTCTCTCAATAAAATCTTTAGAAAATAAATAAATTCCTTCAATGATATCTTACTTTTCTCAATGCATAGTTTTTGCACTTCTTTCGTGAGGCTTATCCCTAAGTACTTCTTCAAATGCTGTTGCAAATGGAACTGTTTTCTTAATTTCACATTTGCATTGTTTACTGCTAGTGTAGAGAAATACAACCAATTTTTATATATTGATCTTCTATCCTCCAACTGACTAAACTCATTTACTTAGTTCTAATAGTTTATTAATTCCTGAGGACTTTTTTTAACAAATTATTTATTTAGGGGGAGGGATGGACAGAAAGAGAATCCTCAAGCAGGCTCCCCACAGAGTATGGAACCCAACTCAGAGCTTGATCCTGGGACCCTGAGATCATGACGCAAGCCAAAATCGAAAGTCGGACACTCAACCAACCGAGCCACCCAGGTGTCCCTCCTTGGGATATTTTTATATGCAAGACCATATCATCTGTAAATAGAGATTGTTTTACTTCTTTGCCAATATGCGTGTTTTTTTTTTTTCTCTTTTCCCTGGCTAGAATCTACAGTATAAGGTTAAAAAGAAGTGGTAAGAATAGGTATCTTTTGTCTTGTTCCAGATCCCTGGAAGAAAGCAATCAGTCTTTCACCATCATGGATAATATTAGCTTTGGCATTTTTGTAGAAGCACTTTGTGAGACTGAGGAAGTTCCTTTCCATTCCAATTGCACTGAGTATTTTTATCATAATAGGGTGTTGGACTGTGTCAAAAGTTTTTTCTGTTTCAACGAGATGATCATGTGGTTTTGGTCCTTTAATAATACACTGCATTATAGTGATTGATTTGGGGATATTACAGCAACCTTATATTTCTTAGAATAAATCCCACATTATCATGGTATTTGATCCTTTTTAAATATTGCTGGATTTGGTTTGCTAGTATTTTGAAGACTTTTACACCTGTATTTGTAAGGAATACTGACCTATAGTTTTCATTTCTTCTGGATGTCTGCCTGGATTTAGTATTAGGGTAATACTGAACTCACAGAATGAGTTAGGAAGTGTTCCTTTCTTTTCATTTTTTTTTTGTGAATAATTGGTATTAATTTTTGTTAATGTTTGATAGAATTTACCATTGAAGCCATTTGGGCCCAGGCTTTTCTTTGTGGGAATTTTTAAACATTATTAATTTGATGTCTGTACTTAATGAGAGGCCCATCAGACTTTCTGTTTCTTCTTTTGGCAATTCCTATAGTTTGTTCTTTCTAGCCATTTGTTCACTTCATTTTGGCCATGTAATTTGTTGGCATTCAATTGTTTCCTGTGGTCTTTATTTCTGTAATGTCACAATAATTGATATTCTCTCTTCTTGATTTTTAATAATTTCAGCTTCTTTTTATCTTAATCAATCTAGCTAAAGACTTATCAATAGTGTTGATCTTTTCAAAGAACCAACTTTTTGTTTCTTGATTTTCTGTTGTTTTCCTTCCTCTTTCTCATTTATTTCTACTCTGATCTTTATTACTTCCTTCCTTTGACTTGCTTTGAATTCTACTCTTCTTTTTCTACTTTTTTAAGGTAGAATACTCTTGATTAGAGAACTTTCTCCTTTTTCACCACAGCTATGCACAGCTATGAATTCTCACCTAAGCACTGTTTAAACTGTGACTACAAGTGGGCATGTTCATTTTTAGTCCTATCATAGTATTTTCTATTTTCCCTTGTGATTTTTGTCTTTGACTAAGTAGTTATTTAGAACTGTTGTTAATTACCACATATTACTGAATTTTCCAGTTTTCCTTCTGTTAATGATTTTGAAATTAATTCTACTGTGGTCAAAGAACATACTTTGTATTACTCCAGTCTTTTAAAACTTAATTGAGACTCATTTTGAAGACTAACATGTGGTCTCTCCTACAGAATGTGATTGTTCTGTTGATGGGTGGAGTATTCTACATAAGCACATCTAGCT
Source organism: Lontra canadensis (assembly GCF_010015895.1). Classification (NCBI taxonomy): domain Eukaryota; kingdom Metazoa; phylum Chordata; class Mammalia; order Carnivora; family Mustelidae; genus Lontra; species Lontra canadensis. Next base: position 4,870,215 of record NW_022631025.1, read on the forward strand.
GGTTTATAGTGTTGCTCAAATCTTCCTTTATCTTGATCTTTTGTCTAGCTGCCCTATCCATTACTGAAAGTCATATATTGAAGTCTTCAACTACTAATGTGGAATTATCTATTTTTGCTTTCAATTCTGTCAGTTGTTGGCTTAATAGATTCTGGAGTTCTGTCATCAGATCCAAATTATAACAATTATAAACAAATATTATGTTTTCCTGACTCATTAACTCTTTTATCATTATAAAAAGTCCCTTCTTTGTGTGTTGTAACAATTTATTTTTCAATCAATCTTGTCTGATATTAATATTGCTGCGCCAGCTCCTTTTTGGTCACTGAAGGTCTGTTATATCTTTTTCAATCCTTTACTTTCAGTTTACCTGTGTATTTTAATGTAGAGTGTGCCTCTTATAGACAGCATGTAGGATAGGAAAAATACATGAATTTGATAAGAGAAACAATTTTTAATTCTTTTTTTTTTTAAAAGATTGTATTTATTTATTTGACAGAGAGAGAGAGAGAGAGAGCACAGGTAGGCAGAGAGGCAGGCAGAGGTGGGGGGGGAAGCAGGCTCCCTGCTGAGCAGAGAGCCTGATGTGGGGCTCGATCCCAGGATCCTGAGACCATGACCTGAGCCGGAGGCAGAGGCTTAACCCAATGAGCCACCCAGGTGCCCCCAATTTTTAATCCTTTTTTTTTGGTTTGTTTCCAATTTTTAATTCTTAAGAAGAGGTTAGCAAACTCTGCTTCACAGCCCCATTCTGGTCCACTGTTAAGTTTTTACAAATAAAGTTTTATTGGAACACAGTCATGCCCATTCATTTACTTACTAGTCATGGCTGCTTTCACACTATAATAATAGAACTGAATAGTTAGAACAGAGATAATATAGCCTAAAATATTTACTACTGGTCTTTTATGGAAAAAGACTGTAGACCTCTGCTCCACAGACCTTTTCAAATCAAAAGATACACTTGCTAATTGCAGAAAGTATAGTCATTACACAGAAAGTGAAAAAATATTCTTAATAAGATACTGATATTTTATCAATCATATGTAGCATGTTAGCATGCTTCTTTTAAATACAACTTTGTAAAGTCTTAAACCTGCATAGAAGTCTTATATAACTTTGGATAGATTTAATCCTAGGTACTTTGCATTTTTTGTTGCTACTAGTTATTTTAAATGACCTCTTTTCTGTATGTGGAGTATAGAAATAGTTGATTTTTTAACATACTGATCATATAGATCTAGCACTCTTCTGAATGCTTATTACTGATGCCTAAAGTTGTTTACATTATCTATGTTAACAATCATCTCAAAAAAATGACTCTTTATTTCTTTGTTCACAATTATTAAATATTTTATTCATTTTTCTTGTCTTACTGTACTTGTTAGGAACTCCACTAAAATCCTAAACAGAAGCAGTGGTGGTGGCTTTCTTTGTTTTCTATCTTGTTTTGATTTTACAGAGATTGCTTCTAACACCTTACCATTTGAGAATATTATTTGCTACCTGCTAAGGCTGTTTCTCTTGAGTCTTAGTTTTTTTTAAGGCTTCATTTTTTTCCCTTAAGATCATGAAGGAGTCCAAGTGCTTTTTTACTGTGCAACACTGACGCTGCAATGGAATGAATCTATTTCATAAAGCCACAGATCAAACTTATTTCTTTGTTTTAGCCTTTTGAGTAGAAAAGCATCTCTGGATTGTTCTATATTGGTACTACAGATGTCTATAAATTATGAAATGAATTAACTAATAATATGAGGCTGTAAATAAACACTGGCAAAATCATATATTTCCTTCACTTCAACTTTAAAAATTAAATTATTAAAAAGAGATGTGAGATTATATTTTATTGTACAAAACACTGAATTTCCTGGGAAACTAACAATATTCCAAACACTTGGGATTTTGTTAGTAAAGGCTATTCTCATCATTTTAAAATTTAATTTATAATCATAAGTGGTAAAGTAGCATCATCACTCTGAGCACCAGAAAAGCTCAGAGCAGTCTAGTGAAAAACTATATAAAAACATGTCTTCTGGTGGACAAAATATCTTAAATGAAGTTCTGATCTCTATTATGAAGTACCTTGCAATTTAAAAATATGTTTGATAATTTCTCTCACTTTGCCTTTTCACAATTAAATGAATCACTTTATTGGAGAAAGTACCTTATTCTGTAGAGTACATTGTGCCTGGTTGATTCATCTATATGGAAGACATGGTTGGGCGGATACCAAATCCTTTCTGTTTCACTCATTAAAGCAAACATACTATGATACACTGGTGTGATTCCTAGGAAAGAAGTAGAAAAAGAAATGATTACAGATACTAACAAGTACATTTATATAACACCCATTAATTTGTAATGGCATTAAAAATAACAACTCTTAATCAGCACAAATGCAGTAGCAGTTGATATCTTTTGGTTCAACATGGCTTACAACTGAATTCTTAATTAAATCTGTTTTCCCTACATTTTAAAATATGACTACTGGAACTATTTCAGATTTTAAAAAACATCTTAACCAATTTTTTTAGTTTTCTTACACAGAAAGGTCGATTAAAATTTGTGTGTAGTTTTAATTGATAATAAGGCTATCAACTGAAATATTTAGAGGTCACTGGATATGTTTAAGAGACTAGCACAGCAGTTTTATTTTTAAATGTCAAATTTTACACAGTGCGCTAGTAACTGTATCTTCTGCACTACTTAAACTTACAATGAAAAATTCTGAAAAACAATCTGAGGGTTTTGAAGGGGCGGGGGGTGGGAGGTTGGGGGATCCAGGGGGTGGGTATTGGAGAGGGCACGGATTGCATGGAGCACTGGGTGTGGTGCAAAAATAATGAATACTGTTATGCTGAAAAAATAAAATTTTTTTTAAAAAAAGGTGAAAATAAGAAAAAAACTGAAAAAAATAAATACAAGTCTAAAAAATAAAAAAAAATTTTAAATGTCAACTTAAATTGCAAGGGTATGCGATGTTTTTCAAAGATATTTTTAGGAGATATATTAACAAAGGTTTGAAGGCTATTGAACTTTTAATTTTTTAATTTTAATTTTTTTATTTTTTAAATTTATTTTTATTATTTGGCAGAGATCACAAGTAGGCAGAGAGGCAGGCAGAGGGGGAGGAGGAAGCAGGTTCCCCGCTGAGCAGAGAGCCCGATATGGGGCTCGATCCCAGGACCCCGAGATCATGACCTGAGCCAAAGGCAGAGGCTTAACCCACAGAGCTACCCAGGAGCCCCGGCTATTGAACTTTTTAAAAAAATATATGAAACAGCAAAGCCACACAATTAATTAATGCACATTACTTCCCAGCACACAGAAAACACCCAGTCTTCCAAAATGCTAGAGAATAATCACACAAACCGTGTTCTCTAACTACACTTCAACTAAATAAAAAATGAATATTTAAAAAATATTTAAACCTATATATTTAAAAACATATGCCTCAAAAAAAACCCAAAGTATATTTATTCTAATAATGTTTTCATTCTTTTCCACTGTAAACAAAAATGACACCAACTTGACACACTGACAACAAAGATTTAAAATTTTTATTAAAATTTTCACAACTGCTTACTCCTAGATGTGTAATAATTTCAGTAAGTTACACAATATAAAAGTAACTTTTAAACTGCATCCTTGCATTCATTCTTGTATTTACACACATTTCTAAATACCTCACAGGTCACAGGAGAAATTATAACAGAAACTAAAGAGTATTTATAATGAATGATGATTAATAACATGTATTAAAAATTAAGGAACAGGAGCACCTGGGTGGCTCACTAGGCTAACTGGCCGACTCGGTTTCAGCTCAGGTCATGATCTCACAGGTTGTAAGACAGAGTCCCATGTTGGGCTTTGTGCTCAGCATGGGGTCAGCTTAAAGCTGCTCCCCCAACGTGCATACACACTCTCTTTCTCTCTAAAATAAACAAATAAATGTTTTTAAAAAGATTAATAAAAATAAAATTATGGAATATAACTAAGCTGATATGTAAGAGGGAAAAATTATAGCTTTAATCCAATTATATCAGAAAATAACAGAATTACCTGCTATCTAACACTACATTAAAAAAAAAACAACAGCAGAGGGGCACCTGGGTGGCTGAGCGGGTTAAGCCTCTGCCTTCGGCTCAAGTCACGATCTCAGGGTCCCCGGATCAAGTCCCACATCAGGCTCTCTGCTCAGCGGGGAGCCTGCTTCCTCCTCTCTCTCTGCCTGCCTCTCTGCCTACTTGTGATCTCTCTTTGTGTTGAATAAATAAATAAAACCTTTAAAAAAACAAAAATAAAAAAATAAAAAAATTCAACAGCATAATCTCTAAGAGAGCTGAAAGAATGTGAAAGCATAGAAGTTAACAGAATAAAGATTCAGTAAAGAGAATCAACAAAATAAAAGCTCATTATTTGCATTGACCAACAAAATAAATAAGCTTTTGTCAAATCTGAGCAAGGAAAAAAAAAAAACAGATAAACCCTAATGATTTTTTAAAGTATAATTACAGGTTATGAAGACAAAAAGAGAATAGATAATGCCAATAAATTTGAAAATGCAGACAGACAATATTAAAAACATATATAACTTTAAAAAAATGGATTCAAGAACAAAAGCGTTCAAAAGGAACCATAATATATTCATGTAAAAAAAAAAGAAGAAAGGAAGGGGGAGTAAGAGAAGTAACAAGAAGAAAGAAAAAAACACAATTAGGCCCAGAGGAAGTTTATATGTAAGTTCAATGAAACATGAAAGACAATTCTAATCTTCTGTATACTATTATAGAAAAAAGAGAGAGAGAATAGGGAAATTGACATAATTTGTGAGTTTAGTTTGACTATGACACCAAAACCAGTCAAACATCATAAACGAACAGATAGAAAAACCCTAAACATTTTAATTATCAGCAAACCAAATCCCATAACATTTCTTTAAAGAAAATTAAGACAAAGTTCATTTGTCTTACAACAGTTGAGATGGCTTAACTGGAAAAATTAATGCAATTCTTCATAACAATGATTCAGAGGAAAATGTGAAAATGGCAAAATAATACATTTGAAAGGCTGTGTGGGGACTACACTGATATGTATTATATTCTTCTATGCAAAGTATTACATTAAATATTTTATAATAAAAATCAGGATTAAAAATGCAAAATAAAAGTGAAAATGGCAAAAAATGGATACAAGTTAGTCACATCAGAGCAATTATAAGAGTAATAACTAATAAACATGTGAAAGGAGGTAATATCTAGTATTGACGAAAATGCAAATCAAAATTATGTAATAATCACTTTATACCACTCAGCTAGGAAAAATAGAAGGGACAACATCTAGGGCTGACTGGATGAGGTGAAAAGGGACTATGTTACATAATTGCTAGAAATGTCAACCTTTCAACCCAGCAATGTACTCCTAAAAATATAGTAGAAAATGTAAATTCAAGAGTAGAAAAATTTTAAAAATATGGTAGTGCAATCCATGGAGCAGATTATTAGGAAACTCAATAAAAAGAATTAATGCAAAAGTGTGTGGCTTGAATACATTTTTCACAATATAAGTTTTCATGATAAATGCAAGATGCATAAAATATGATTCCAATATATAAAATAATAACCTCAAAATCCTAATGACTATGTGTATAGGAGGGAGGGGGATTACGTTTCCATATATGATATGATATATTTATATGATCAAGGAAAAAATAATAGAAGGATATACAAGAGATTACTGCCACAGTTACTAAGATGGGACGAAGAGAAAAGAAAGGTTAAGAGTAGAGAAAAACTTCTTAAAATTTTTGAATTATGTTATGTTAGTCAACATACAGTACATCATTAGTTTTTGATGTAGTGTTCCATGATTCATTGTTTGCATATAACACGCAGTGCTCCATGCAATATGTGCCCTCCTTAATACCCATCACCAGGCTAACCCATCCCCTCAGTCTCTCCCCTCTAAAACCCTCAGTTTGTTTCCCGGAGTCCAAAGTGTCTCATGGTTCTTCTTCCCTCTGATTCCCCCGCCCCTTCATTTTTCCCTTCCTTCTCCTAATATCCTCTATACTATTCCTTAAGATCCACAAATAAGTGAAACGATTTAATTGTCTTTCTCTGCTTGACTTATTTCACTTAGCATAATCTCCTTCAGTTCCATCCATGTTGATGCAAATGCTGGGTATTCATCCTTTCTGATGGCTGAGTAATATTCCATTATATATATGGACCACACCTTTATCCATTCCGTCTGTTGAAGGGCATCTTGGTTCCTTCTACATTTTGGTTATTGTGGACACTGCTGCTATGAACACTGGGGTGCATGTGACCCTTCTTTTCACTACATCTATACCTTTGGGGTAAACACCCGGTAGTGCAATTGCTGGGTCATTAGGATAGCTCTATTTTTAAGTTTTTGAGGAACCTCCATACTATTTCCCAAAGTGGCTGCACCAACTTGCATTCCCACCAACAGTGTAAGAGGGTTCCCCTTTCTCCACAATCTTTCCAACATTTGTTGTTTCTTGCCTTGTCAATTTTTGCCATTCTAACTGGTATAAGGTGGTATTTGCCTGATGGCTAATGATGTTGAACATTTTTCCATCTGTTAGCCATGTCTGTCTTCTTTGGAGAATGTCTCTTCATGTCTTCTGACCACTTTTTGACTTATTTGATTTTGGGGTGTGGAGTTTGAGAAGTTCTTTACAGATCTTGGATATCAGCCCTTTGTCTGTAGAGCAAATATCTCCCCCCATTCTGTGGGTTGTCTCTTTGTTTTGTTGACTATTTCCTTTGCCGTGCAGAAGCTTTTGATCTTGAGAAGTCCCAATAGTTCATTTTTGCTTTTTTTTTTCACTTGCCTTTTTTAGGCAAGTGCTATGGCCTTGAAAGAAGTTGCTGTGGCCTATGTCAAAGAGGTTACTGCCTATGTTCTCCACTAGGATTTTGATGGATTCCAGTCTCACATTGAGGTCTTTCAACCATTAAGAGTTTATCACAATGGTGTAAGAGAATGTTCAAGTTTCATTCTTCTGTATGAAAAGATTCTGTCCAATTTTCCCAGCACCATCTATTGAAGAGACTGTCTTTTTTCCACTGGATTATTTTTTCCTGCTTTGTCGAAGATTAGTTGACCATAGACTTGAGGGTCCATATCTGGGCTCCCTATTCTGTTCCATTGATCTATGTATCTATTTTTGTGCTAGTACCATCCTGTCTTGGTGATCACAGCTTTGTAATATAGCTTGAAATCAGGCAACGTGATGCCCCTAGCTGAGAAAAAACTTTTTTTGTTAATTTTTAAATTTTTTTTGAAATTTTTTTCTCACCATAACACATACCCTCCCCAATGTCCATCACCCAGCCTCGCCATCCCTCCCACCCTCCTCCCCTCCAGCAACCCTCCGTTTGTTTCCTGAGATTAAGAATCTCTAATGGTTTACCTCCCTCTCTGATTTCATCTTGTTTCATTGAAAAGTCTTTTTAAAAAAGAGTTCATTGGGGCGACTGGGTGGCTCAGTGGGTTAAAGCCTCTGCCTTCAGCTCAGGTCATGATCCCAGGGTCCTGGGATCGAGCCCCGCATTGGGTTCTCTGCTCAGCAGGGAACCTGCTTCCTCCTCTCTCTCTCTCTCTCTCTCTCTCTCTGCCTGCCTCTCTGCCTACTTGTGATCTCTGTCTGTCAAATAAAATCTTTAAAAAAAAAGAATTCACTAAATAAAAATGGTAAGTCCTCATGTCAAAAGATATTGATCAATATCAAGATAAAAGCTGATCATGTAAATCACCTTGAAACTATATTGAATAATGGCTTGTCATTCTCCAAATTTTAAAATAACCATGACAGAAAATAATGCCATTCAAATAACTGGAGAAATAGTTATTTTACCCGAATACTATTTTGATCTAGGCTAATTATGTACTAAAAAATATTTTAAACTTGAAAATTTGAATAACATCATCCAGTCAATCAGGGAGTTAGCATGGTAATCTCACGTCTCAGAGCCTTGCACATATTATTTCTTTTATCTATCTATCTACCACCTCACCTCTCCCCATGAAATGCTTCACATAGCCAGTGTTCTAGGTATATAAGAGACAAAGCAGAAGATAAAAATGCCCAGGAAAGGGCCCTAATGGACCTGATACAAAATTGCCTTGGGAAGAGAAAATACTGGGAAGAAAATCTTAACAAAAAAATAGCATTTAGTTTAAATGTAATCATGCAAACAAAATTGTATATGGAACCATTACTTTAAGCATATGATAACAGGGATTTTTTAAAAGAAGACAATGGTCATGATTTTCAAACAAGAGCACAATCATACAAAGTGGGGAAAGTGAGTTCGTATCGATGAATCACTAGTATTTTTTAAGAATGAATAATGATTCCTTCAAATTGGACTGCATACCTTAATTACAGGTATTAAAATAGGAAAATGAATGGATCTATATAAATTGGCACAAAAGGGTCAGAAAAAAAGGGGATACACACCAAAAATTAAAAAATAAAAAATGAATAAAGTTAAGTCACCCTGCAAACAAATAACAAAACATAGTGCTTACAGTGATGTTTAGTACCACTGATATCTTATTCCAAAATGGCAATTATACATTAATACTTATATCATTTTTCTTGGTTCATGTTAATTGGGTTGAAAAAGCAATAACATTGTATTGGAAACATACATTATATTGAAAAAATAGGACTACACAGAAACCTCAGTCATTTTAACTCTTTCCCTATACACCAAGTCCAAATTATTTGTATTTTTATTTATTAAAAGCACTTTAATGTGATTATTTTCCAAGCCAGCCATATCGTTCTAGAGCAAGAACAGTCATCATATCTGATCAATATCTGTTAATATCAACAGAGTCCCTATTCCATAGTAAGTACAAGAGGGCCATAGGAAATACAAAAATAAAAATAGTGCCCAACTTTAAGGATCTCACATTGTAGCAGATGACTCAGAGATGCCTGGGGGAACTACAACTGGGGAACCACAATTCCAAAGGGTAAGTGAAATGATAGTAAAGACCATAAGAAAACAAAGAAGTACAGGGGAGAGATGAAAAATATTCTTTGCTTGACCAGATTTTAGCAAGGCTCCTCTGAATCCTCCCCAACAAGGCTCATACATGTTCTTCTGCACAGAACCAAGTTTTAGCAAGAATCCTGCTAAGTCCATTGAGTAAAAGTTCCACACTTTTGATATCTAACCCCTATTATCAACCAGATGATAACTGAGCACCTTGGCCTAACTATGGCAGAATCGTATTAGGCTGGTTGACCCAGAATCCCCCCAGACTTGATGTCTGCTCTTAGTAATTTTCCATTCACCAATGCCCCTGCTGATCTTCTTCCTTGGCTATAAAACCCCACCCGTTCAGGCTGTAGTCATTCAGTCAAGACCACTTCTATACTGGAATATCCTCCCAATAAAATGGTTTATTAAGTAAAATTCCTTTTTTTTTTTTTCCACTTTAACTTCTATTCAGCTCTGGTTTTAACAGAGGTAAAAACATTTATCAAGAGAGTCAAATGAAGGGGCGCCTGGGTGGCTCAGTGGGTTAAGCCTTTGCCTTCAGCTCAGGTCATGATCTTAGGCTCCTGGGATCAAGCCCCGCATCAGGCTCTCTGCTCAGCAGGGAGCCTGCTTCCCCCCCCCCCAACCTCTGCCTGCCTCTCTGCCTACTTGTGATCTCTCTCTCTGTCAAATAAATAAAATCTTTTTAAAAAGAGAGAGAGAGAGAGAGAGTCAAATGAAGTAAAGACTTCAATGAAGGCTTCTGAAGAGATAATGTATAAACTGAAAGCACATTAGGATTTAGCTATTCTATGTAATTGTAAGCAGAATACATAAAATGTATATATTCATAAAGGATCTGCTGTAAATGCTCCTGAAGCTAAAATAGCTAAATAAAAAAGAAAAGAGAGGTGCTATACAGCATAGAACTACAGACAGGAGGAGCATATAACCTGGCTGGACCAAGACAGGTTTGGTTTGTCTGCTGTTCCAGCATAATCATTAATAGCCTATCTTTTCACCTCGAAAGGATCCCAGTTTAAACAGTGATAATCTATATACCATTAGCTTAGAGTCTGATATGAGTCAAGTCTGAGCTCGGCCATTGTAGTTGATTTTTTTTTTATATATTTTTATTTATTTATTTGACAGAGAGAGATCACAAGTAGACAGAGAGGCAGGCAGAGAGAGAGAGAGAGAGAGGGAAGCAGGCTCCCTGCTGAGCAGAGAGCCCGATGCGGGACTTGATCCCAGGACCCTGAGATCATGACCTGAGCCGAAGGCAGCGGCTTAACCCACTGAGCCACCCAGGTGCCCCATTGTAGTTGATCTAAACTTATACTTCATCAACTAAGATTAAGGACAGAAAACTGAGTTCAAAAGATAGCTGGAAGGATAAAATGCTATAATCTGAATAAAGCACTTGGCAGAGTACATGGCACATAACATGGGTTCCACTGTAAAGATCCCAAGAGTATATCCTAACTGGGTTTCATAAACTACATAAATAAATAGGGTTTTTTGTTCTCTCTAACTGAATAAGCTAGAATGAGCCATACCAGTACTTTTCAAAATTTAATGTTTATCCCTATAACAACCTGGAGACTGTCTTTTGGCTTCCACGGTTTTTGCTGAAAACCTTGAAAAGCATGGTTTTGTTGAAAAAGATAGTTTCTTATTCACTGATTCTGGGATGGGCCTGAGATACTGCATTTCTAACAACTTCCCTGGTGATATTGATACTACTAAACCGTGGACCAACAGATGGATTTAACAACACACAAAGTACTATAGAAGATAGAATTAGTCAACACAATAACAAGTCAACAGAAAGCACCCAAATTGAAGGACAAGAAAATAACAGAATGGAAATAACTGAAGAGAGTATAAAAGGCATTTAAGACCTGTCAAACAGACCTAATTTACATGTAACTGAATAGCCCAGAATTTTCCAAAGCTAAACAGATACTGACCTACAAATTCAGCAAGATAGAGAGCCCAAAGCAAAATACAGACAAAGAAAACAACATATAGGTACACCACAGTCAAACTGTTAAAGATGAACAACAGAAAGAAAAATCTTAAAAGTAACCAGAGTGTAGAAACATATTCCCTTCAAAGGAGAAATAAAAGATTAATAGGTAGCTTTTCAACAAGAACCAGGGAAGCCAAAAGACAATGAATGAATATGACATATTGAGAATACTGAATGAAAAAAAGCCAACCAGAAATTCTATACCCTGTGACAATATCTTTCAAAAAAGAAATCAGAAAGAAAAGACATTCTCAGATAAGTAAGAGCTGAAAGTATTGGTCATCAGCAAACCTGTGATACAGAAATACTAAAAGGAGTTCTTTAGGCTGAAGGAAAATGATGTCAGGTGGAAGCATGGGAGGAAAGAATAAATAACAAAGGAAAGAGTAAATACAAAAGAATTACTATTAAAGCAACAATAATATAAGTGCCCTTTGGGGTTTATGATGTCTACAGAAATAAAACGTATGATACCAACAGTACCAAAAGTGAAAAGAAGTAAATGGAGTTGAACTGCTCTCAAGCTCTTGAATTGTTTAGAAAATTATAACATACGAGCTTAAGATTGTAATAAGCCGAAAATGTACATTGTGATATCTAGGATAATTCTAAAAGAACAGTACAAAAACTCTTTTATCTAATAAAAGGATAAAACAAATACAATCTCGAAAAACAATAAGAAAGTTGGAAAACTCACAATTCCTGATTATAAAACTTTTTACAAAGCTATAATGATGCAGAGAGATAGATAGACACCAGAAGTGAAAATCCAGAAACAAACCCACTCATTTATGGCCAAATGATACTTTGAAAGGGTTCTGAGACTACTGAGTGGGGAAATCATAGCCTCTTCATCAAATGGTGCCGGGATTTGAATGTAGATATCCATTTGTTACTGGCTTTTTACACTTCCTATAATATTTACAAGGTTCATCCGTGTTGTACCATGTATTTGATACTATTTAGCTGAATATTATTCAGCCATAAAAGAATAATGTACTAATACATGGTACAACATAGACGAAACTTATAAACACTATACAAAATGGTAGAAGTCATTAACACATAGACATTCACATGCAAAAGAGTGACACTGCACTTCTACCTCAAACCAGCTGCAAAAACGAACTCAAAGTGAAGCAAAACTACAACTATAAAGTTCCTGGAAGAAACTACAGGGGCAATTCTTCAAGAACTTGGATTTTTGCAACAGATTCTTAGATATGACACAAAAACCCAAGCAACAACAACAAAAATAAATAAACAAGGTTTCATTAGAATGGAAAATCTTTGCTTCAAAGGACACTACCAGATCCAGACAGTGAAAAGACAAAACACAAAATGAGAGAAAAGACTTCCAAATCATATATTTGATAAAGGATCTGTATCTAGAAAATATAACTATTAACAACACAACAAACAAACAAAATTTAAAAAAGGGACAAATGATATGAATAGACATTTCTCCAAAGAAGATACATAAATTGCCAATAACCACTGCAATGATACTCAAAAGAATTGGTAATCAGGAAAAAAAGTTAAAACTACAATAAGATACCATTTTATACCCATTAGAATGGATATAAGTTGTAAAAGTCATATAACAACAAGTGTCATTAGGGATGTGGAATAATCAGAACCCTAATGCATACTGGTATGAATAAAAAAATGGTGCAGCCACTTTGGAAAATACTCTGGTAGTTCCTCAAAAAGTTAAACATAGAGTTACCATTTGACCCATAATTCCACTTCTGGGTATACACCCAGAAATGAAATCATCTGTCCACGTTGTACACAACTTTGTATACAATGTTCACAGGAACATTATGATAGACAAAGATCAAAACAGCCAAAATGTCCAGCAAATGATCAACAGTTAAATCATACGTAGCATTATCCATTCAGTAGCATATTATCCAGTCATAAAAGAATGAAGTACTGACAGATGGTACAGTATGGATAAATTTCACAAAAACTACATGAGTAGAATATTCTGGAGTTTCTCTTCAAATCATAAAAATCTTTCAACTTTTACTAAAGATTTGCATGGCAATCGACTATCATATAAGAAGCTAGTAACAAAGGGTCACCTATTATATGACCCCATCTATATGAAATATCTAGACAAACAAATGTATTGAGACAGAATATAGATTAAGGGATACCTGAGGCTGGAGAGGGATGAGGGGATTTGACAGTGATAGTCAATAAGCTCAGAGTTTCTTTTGGGGTGAAAAGGTGTTCTAAAATTGACTGGTGATACTAAAAATCAATGAAATGTACCCTTTCTAAAAGTATGAAATATGGATCATTTATCAGTAAAACTTTTTCAAAAAAACACAATGAGATACCACTTCACACCCACCAGTGTCATTCATCAGAAAGACAGGTAATAACAAGTGTTGATCAGGACACAGAAAAATTGGGACCTTCATACACTGGTGGTAGAAATGCAAAATGATTTAGGTGCCCAGAAAATATTCTGGTGGTTCCTCAAAACGTTAAGCACAAAGTCACAGTACGACTCAGGAATTCAACTCCTTGTCACACACAAAAAAACCCCACATTTGGCATGATTCCACTTACATGAAATGTTCCAAATAAACAAATTCTTAGAGAAATAAGTATATTTGTTGTTGGGAGCTGGGAAAGAAATGGGAAATGATTTCTGATGGGTAAGAGGTTTCTTTCTGGGGGTGGAAAACTGATATGATAGTTGCATGGCTCTGTGAATGTACTAGAAATATTGGACTAATGAAAGGAAGAAGAAAGAAAAGGAGGAGATCTCAAAAGCAGCTAAGTAAACCACCCACCAATTACCTAACCATGTGCCAGAAAAAAGTCCATCACTATTTAAAGAATACAACAAAATCCAGCAGGTAACAATGTAAATTGAAAATATACATTACAATATCCAGCATCCAATCAAAAATTATAGACATTCAAAAAAGCAGGAAAATATGACCTATAACCAGAAGAATCATCAATCAGTAGAAGGATACCTACAAATGACAGATAAATCAGGTACTGTAATATATTCCCTCTAGTAAAGAAGGTAGCACAAAACACGAACATGATGAGGCAATGGAAATTATTAAAAAGCAATACAAATAAAACTTCTAGAGTAGAAACTGCAGAAAAAAAAAGATAAGGAGACATGAAGACATAGCGACAGAAACCTACCATTTTGCCCCTGGTACCCCAAAATTCACATCCTTTCACATTCAAAATATATTCACTCCAACCCAGCAGCCCCCAAATCTTAACTCATTCCAGCATCAACTCAAAAGTCTGAAGTTCAAAGACTCATCTGAATACCAACTAAATCATATTTGGGTGAGACTCAAGGTACCATTCATTCATCTTTAAGCAAACTGCCCTCCAGCTGTGAATCTGTGAACTCGAACAATTTAAATGCTTCCAAAATATGACAGGACAGCCATAAGATAGGTATTTCTGTTCCAAAAGGAAGCAGAAAAAAAGGAATTACGGTCCCAAGCAAGTCTAAAACCCAACAGGGCAAATTCTATCAGATCCAAGGCTCGAGAATAATCTTTGACATGACAATCTGTTCTCCCAGCCCACTAGTGCAGAGGTCTTGCCTACAGGACACATTGGGACAAGGTTTCTGTCCTTGTTTACCAGAGGTTGGCCCCAAAACTCCCGGCTGCCCAGCCCCTATGGATTTGGGGGGCTCCATCCTTTGAAATCTAGGTGGAGACACCCATTCTCGCTGGGCCTGTGTACTCTCCCCTGCTGCAAACAACACACCCCATCAAAGTTTGCTGTCTGAACCATATGGCGGGCAGCTGCTGCACCAAGCACTTAGAGAGCTGCACCTGGGGCAACGGAGGAGCTCAGTGCCTGCAGAGCCCTCATTGTGAGGCAGCACCAGGCAGCATGCAGGTCTCCAAGCCCTAGCAGCTCTTCTTTGAAAGCACACTGCCATATAAGCATTTTAAAAAATAAAAAATAATACATTATACATGCACATTGTATTATAGGAGCATAAATGAAGTGATAATCTATTAAAAAGGAGAAAATAATTTTTTAAAAATATTTACCACAAGCTTTCGAAGCAGCAACACAAATTTCTTCTGCAACATACTCCCCAGTTGGAAACTTCAGATACTCTCCTTCAGCTTTCTCAAGAGAATGATAAAGATACACCTGTAGGAGTGGATCTATTTGCTTCACCGGATTAGCATTTCCAGGAATATCACCGTTCTGATGTACAGGAGATACAGACGTTCCTTCCATTTCTGTCATTGTAAGGCAAGCCATCCCCATGCAGAGTTTTTTTCAGAACATTTGGCTGTTAAGAAAAAAAAACAGTAAATTACAAAATGAAGTGATACTGATAAGGCATCCCTCATATATAAAGAAGGCTTCACTGAAAGCAGTGACTTTGTTAAATTCATTAACTGAATAAATACTGTGTACCACTATACAAAGCATAGTGAGAGAAAGTGAGATTATAAACTTCCTGTGGACAAGGACCATAAAGCTGAAGTTTACAATTTAACTGAGGAAACATAATACAGATATGTAATATTAACAAAACAAACAAAACTAGTCACAGGACAGAAGAGATCCCACTAGGCAACATAAATTCTCAAGAAATGAATTACTATGACAATTGCTTATTGGATGTCTGGAGGGGGTAAATAACATTTCAAACTGGGTTAAAACTGATGAGTTTTAGGGGCGCCTGGGTGGCTCAGTGGATTAAAGCCTCTGCCTTTGGCTCAGGTCATGATCCCAGGGTCCTGGGATGGAGCCCGGCATCGGCATCGGGCTCTCTGCTCAGCAGGGAGCCTGCTTCCCTCTCTCTCTCTGCCTGCCTCTCTGCCTACTTGTGATCTCTCTGTGTCAAATAAATAAATAAAATTTAAAAACAAAACAAAACAAAAAAAAACTGATGAGTTTTATTAGAGAGGTCACATTTAAAACTGATTCTGTACAACAGACTGGATTTGTATGAATGAGAGAGTAGAACTGTGCTGAGAAGTAGGAAGGTACAAGATCAATTCTAATTTACTGGCCTGAAGTACAGTATTTGAGAAGTTATACCATTTAGGAAAGGATTAAAAAAAAAAAAGATATTTGTGGCAAATTGCAACTACATACACAAAAAATATTTTTCCTTCCTCCTTGATAGAGCCCAGTTTTGTTGGGAAGAGCAACATACCCCCAAAGAACTGTACTTTCCCACAGATGGATAGCCCCGTGAACCAGTTTCAACAAATGAGATTTAAGTGGAGGTTACTGGGTGGTACTTCCAGGGGTCTTCCTTAAAAGGAAGATGACTTGGCTTCCTTTTTGCCTTTTGCTTTTCCCCTTTCATTTTCTTCCTACCTGCCTCTGAGCATAAATACTGGGTAGGGCAGTCACTTTAAAACCATGGAGCAACCAGGAAGGAAATGCCAAGAGAATAAAAGATCTAGCAAACTTAAGCATCCAAATCAATGTCAAGAATCACCTATCTACCACCAGACATCTTATTATTTGTAAATGAATGCAATCCTAATTGCTATAGTGCAATATTAAGAAAAATCTGAATATCGGATCAAAGAACTTAAGAGTTCTAAGAGAACCTGGCTGGTTCAGTTGGCAGGGCATGCCACTCTTAATCTCAGGGTCATGAGTTCAAGCCCCACAGTGGGCATGAAGCCTACTTAAGAATAAATATACAAATAAATAGATCAGATCAAAGAAGTTAAACTTTATCCTACCGTCAATGATGGATTAGAAAGTTGAAATCAGAAACAGTTAAAAGGTGACTGCAATAGTCCAGGTAGAAGTAAGATCCTGAAGTGAAACTTTAACAGTTGAATGATGAATGGTAATGTAACAGCAAGAATTCATGCAACTTGGTAATTAACTGAATATAGAAGAAGACAGGAGTCCAGTTATGGGATGAATAAGTCACAGGAATAAAAGATACAGCAAGGGAACATAGTAATACTAGAATAGTGTACAACAGTATAATAGTGTTGATGGCTACACTTGTGAGCACAGCATAATGTATAGAGATGCTGAATCTCTACACTGTACACCTGATACTAATGCAACACTGTGTTTCAACTATACTAAAAAAAAATGTTTTTAAAGTCAGTTGTAAAAGACGGTGTGAATATTTCAGGTTTAGGAGATCTATAATACCATTAATGGAAATGAGAAAATGAAGACTTTGCCCCTTGACACTGGCAGGTAAGGAGAATCAAGACTGCTGCTTTACACACTTTTGTTTGGAAATGAAGTAGGGCAATTACACAAGCATCTAGCTAGCAGCTAAACATGAGACTGACACCAGAAAGCTAAAAATCTCACAACCTTTCCCACAGATGTACTCATTTAACTCATAAACAGAGCCATGCGAAGGAAGAAGGGGAAAATAACAGCAAACATACAGCATACAGCATTTACTGAGTGCCAAGCACCATACTAAGTTTAGACATTAAAGGAAAGAGAAACGATGATTAAGTGAAGTGCAAGGTGAAATTCAGCTCTGTATCTAACTATAAGAACCTTATTAAATTAGAGAAAACACTAGAGTTTAATACTTAGTTCTTCAAATAACTGGGGACTTCCAGTAGAGAAACGAGAAACAAGAAACTGGCAATTGTTAAAACCACAAGATTTGTGAAGTCTACCTGCAACTGGATACACAAATTCAAACAATTTTAACTTGTTCAAAAATAAAAATTTTTATAAATTTTCTTTTAATTAATTATACTCTTTTTTTACTCAGAGAACGTCATCTAAAATGAACTCTTAGCCATTAAGGGGCAAATATGCAAGCATTTCATCACTTTGTCCTCACCATTGTTTTGGATCCTATACTTTCCTTCTGGACTTTTTTTTCTACTGAAGTGTGTCTTTTAGTAGGTCTCTCAGTGAGGCCCTAACGATTCTTAAGTTTTAGTCTTTGTTTGAAAAAAATATTTTTCCCACCATACTGAAATATAATTGACAAAACTGGAACATACTTAGAGTATACAACATAATGATTTACATTGTATACACTGTGAAATGATTCCCTAGCACTGAGTTCGCACATCCTGTCACCTCATGAAGGTACTTTTTATACCCCAGTGAGGACATTTAATTTCTATTCTCTTAGAAAATGTAAATTATACAATACAATGTTCACAACTATAGTCACCATGTTATATTTGATCTTCAAAACTTATCTACCTTATAACTGAAAATCTATATAGCCTTTTACCAATTTCTCCCAAATCCCAGTCCCTAGCAAGACTTTTCCACTATCTGTTTCTTAGAGTTAGACTTTTTTAAAAAAAATTATACATGTAAGTGGTACCATGCAGTATTTGTCATTCTAACTTATTTTACTTGCCCCTGAGGTTTCTCAATGTTGTTGCAAATAATGTGTATTCCTTTTTTTTAAGGCTGAATACTCCTCCTCCTCTGTGTGTGTGTGTGTGTGTACACATATATACTTACTTCTTCCTATTTGGATGCTTTTGATATCCTATAC
Organism: Lontra canadensis; assembly: GCF_010015895.1. Lineage (NCBI taxonomy): Eukaryota > Metazoa > Chordata > Mammalia > Carnivora > Mustelidae > Lontra > Lontra canadensis. The sequence goes on from NW_022631025.1 coordinate 4,888,786, forward strand.
AAACCCATACAATCTACTGATAATAATTACAAACACTAGAACAAACTGTCCTTAAAAAACATTGAAGATATTGACAAGCAAACAAAAGCAGACAGCAACTGAAGGAGCTAGGACCCTGGACCAAAGGAAAAACACTGAATGAGGTCCATATTCTTCCATCTTTTATCCTGAAGAACTACAAAGTCTTTGTAGTGCCCAAGTGGTTGCTGGAAAAGAGGATAGAGTTCTTATACAAAGTTGTAATCTTACTGGCTGGGAGAATCAAGGAAGCTGCTAAATCAGAAAGAAATCAAAGGCAGAAATCCTGGGAAAAAAGAGGGGCTGATTCCTGAACTCCCATGCATGGGATGAAAATCCAAAAGCCCAGGGAGAGGCAATAACTAGGAACCTAAAAGAAATAGGAAGAGATTTCATTAGCTACCTAGTCCTGGGGAATCAGAGTTTAAATGTAGAAGGAATTGGTAAATATCCCACCCTTTTCACTGAAACTCCAGAAAAGGCACATTTGAGGAATAAGAGCCACATATCAGAAGTAAGGACAAAACTGGAATGAACAGTCCTAACAAAGCCTAACACCAAGCCCCCACAGGGTGAACTACCTGCTACAACAAAGCTCTACACTTCAAAGAAAGACTGAAATCCACACTACCCAGGGTTTATACAAGATACCATCCACAACAGACAACTGTCAACTGAAACTTATTTAACATAAAGAAAAAATGTTATAGAGAGTCAAGAGATAAAATATGAAGAAAGGAATAACAGCAAATCCAAATGTTGAATTTATTTTATAAAATTTGTTCACTATGATACAAATGTAATAGACTCACATTAAAAGATAAATGCATGAAGATATAAAAACCATATGACCTCTACAATACTGAGCAATCCAACACATGTGAACAAGACAGAAGAAATACTTGGAAAAAATATTTGCTAAATTTTTTCTAAAACTGAATATCTCAAACCACGAATACAAACAGTTCATATAGCCCCAATTTGTAAAAATCTGTATCTAATTACATCATAATAAAATTGTTAAAAATCAAAGAGAAAATCTGAAAAGTAGCCACATACACACAGGAGAGCCATGATAAAACTTACAACCGACATCTCAAAAACGACCTTGAAAATTTAAGATAAACAAATATATTTTCAGATAGGTGAATGCTGAGAGAACACATCACCAAAAACCGCCCCCAAACTTTAAGAAATGCTTAAAATAAAAAAGGTCTCTGGATTAAGGCAAATGATACCAGATGCAAACTTAGATTTGTAGAATGGAATGAAGAACTCAAAAATAGTAAATATGTGGGTAAGTATAACATCCTATTTTTTTTCTTTTCTTAAATTTTTAAAAAGACAATAACAATTATTTAAAAGCATGATAATAGACAGTGAAATTTATAATAGATGTAAAAGCAAAAGAGATAGCAACAATAGCCAAAAGGATGAAAAGGAGTAAAATGAAAAGTACATGTGACAAAATTCATGAGAGCTTGGAAAAATAAGAAACAGTGCTATCAGCAAAATCAGAAATTTCAAAGAACTGATGGAAGATAAAAAGTAGGTAAGAACAGATGACAGACACAACAGAATGGAGGAAATACTCTATTTAAAATACATACAGAAGGGGGTATTTAAAAATAGTCTGCATACACATACAAAAAGCATAAATACGGAGTGATAAGGATCATCACATATTAGGGGGGAAGGGGGACAGGAAGAACGCATGAAAGAAGAGGGCCAAAATGAGCAGCAAAACAGCCGACTCCAGATGAAACAAACATAATACCGGGAAGAGAGTGTTTTTTTCTCCTTGGGATGAATACCTACCATTTACACTGACATCGATGGAACTGGGGGGTATTATGTTATGTGAAATAAGCCAATCAGAGAAAGACAATTATCATATGGTTTCATTCATATGTGGGATATAAGAAATAGTACAGAGGATCATAGGGGAAGGGAAGGAAAACTGAATGGAAGGAAATCAGAGAGGGAGAAAAACCATGAGACTCTTGATTCTAGGAAACAAACTGAGGGTTACAGAGGGGAGGTGAGTGGGGGGATGGGGTAACTGAGTTATGGGCATTAAGGAGGGCATGTGATGTGATGAGCACTGGATGCTCTACGCAACCATGAGTCATTGAACACTATACGTGACACTAATGATGCACTATATGTTGGCTAATTGAATTAAAATTTTAAAAAATTCTCCTTGGTATCCTCAGAGAGATTCAGAATATTTTGAAAACATAAAGCATCAGTAAAGGATCATTAAAAAGTATTAGAGAATGAAAATAGTTAACCACAAAAAAATAATGACAACTCAGCAAAAACACTGAATAATACAGCAGAAAATATCAAATAATTTAGAAAACAAATTCAAGACAAACTCCTGGTCTCCCAGATCGAGAGAGAGAAATATGAGCAAAAAAACTAAGAAAGAGGGGGAAATAATCAAGAAAGTCTAATGCTAAGAGTTCCATTAGGAAGAAAAAAGAACATAGACAAGAAAAAACATTTAAAAATAAAAGAAGAAATTTCCCTGGTACTAAACATGTCTAGGTTCACAGTAAAAGAATCTTCTGAGAGGAGATAAAGTTTAGTTTTAAAAACACTTTTACTGAGGCACCGGGTGGCTCAGTGAGTTAAAGCCTCTGCCTTCAGCTCAGGTCATGATCCCAGGGTCCTGAGTTCGAGCCCGCATCAGGCTTTCTGCTCAGCAGGGAGGCTGCTTCCTCCCCTTTCTCTGCCTGCCTCTCTGCCTACTTGTGATCTCTGTCTGTCAAATAGATAAAATCTTTAAAAATAAATAAATAAATAGGGGTGCCTGGCTGGCTCAGTGGGTTAAAGCCTCTGCCTTCAGCTCGGGTGTCATTATCTCAGAGTCCTGGGATGGAGCTCCGCATCAGGCTCTCGGCTTAGCAGGGAGCCTGCTTCCTCCTCTCTCTCTGCCTGCCTCTCTGCCTACTTGTGATCTCTGTCTGTCAAATAAATAAATAAAATCTCTTTAAAAAAAAAACAAAATAAAATAAATAAAAACACTTTTATTTACACAGATAAAAAGAAACAGTCATAAAACCAAAGATAATAAGGAAGCTCTAGAAGAGTTCAAATTATTTTTCTTTCTTTACAATCTTGGGATGTAGTTACTTCTAACAAACAGACCAAAATACACCTAGAATCTAGTGTATGAGTCTGTTCTAGTCACCTGTCTGATCATACTCCTTTTTTTGTTGTTGTTAAAGTCTTTTTAAATTTTCATCTTTACAGTTACATTCTATCCTTTTGTTGTAATTAATTTATTTTTGTATATGCATAAATTTTTCTTTCTTTACAATTTTGAAATGTAATTTAACTAAGTGACCAAAATATACTCATATAGTATATTGCTCTGTTCTGTTCACCTGTCTGTATTCTTTTTTGTTTTCTTTTTTTGACTTAATTTTCATTTTGTAAAAATTCATTGTGTTTAATTTTATTTTTATACATATATAAGTTTTTCTATCATTACAATTTTGGGATCTCATTTTCTAATAATGCGCAGAATCCAGTGTATTGCTCTGTTCTGTTCTGCTCAACTGTCTGATTATAACCTCTCTCTCTTTTCTTTTTTTTTTTTCAGTTTCAGGTCTCTTCTGAATCGTTTCATGTATATTTCTCTGGGGTCGTCATGGCCATTTTAGTCTTCTGCTCTCTTGTTCATCTATTCTTCTATGGACAAAATGACAAGATGGAAAAACTCACCTCAAAAAATAGAACAAGAGGCAGTACTGCTAGGGACCTAATCGGTATAATATAAGTAAGATGTTGGAACTACAGCTCAGAATAATGATTATAAGGATACTAGCTGCATTTGAAAAAAAGCATAGAAGACAACAGAGAATCCCCTTCTAGAGAAATAAAAGAACTAAAATCTAATCAAGTAGAAATTAAAAAGGCTATTAAAGAGATGCCAAAAAAATGGAGGCTCTAACTGCAAGGATAAATGAGGCAGAAAAGAGAATTAGTAATATAGAAGACCAAATGATGGAAAATAAAGAACCTTAGAAAAAAAGAGAGAAACAATACTTGAGATCACAAGGAGAGAATTCAAGAGATAACTGATACCATAAAGCAAAACGATATTTGAAACACTTGGGATCCCAGAGGAAGGGCAGGGGGGTGGGGTGGAGAAGGTATACCAGAGCAAATTATAGCAGAGAACTGCCCTAACCTGGGAGAGGGAAAAGGCATTCAAGTCCAGGAGGCACAGAGAACACCCCCCTCATCAAAATCAATAGAATAATTTAATACCCTGACATTTAACAGTGAGGCTTGCAAATTTCAAAGATAAAGAGAAAATCCTGAAAGCAGGTCCGGACAAAAGGTCCTTAACCTACAAGGGCAGAATATAAGGCTGGCAACAGATCTGTTCACAGATACCTGGCAGGCCAGAAAGGATGGGCATGATATATTCAATGTGCTAAACGTGAAAAGTATGCAGCCAAGAATACTTTATCCAGCAAGGCTATCGTTCAGAATAGGAGAAATAAGGAACAGCCAAGACAAACAGAAACTAAAGGTATTTGTGAACATTAAACTACTGCAAGAAATATTAAAGGGGATCCTCTGAGTAGAGGATCTCTGAGTAGAGAACCCAAAAGTAACAAAGAACAGAAAGGAACAGAGATAATCTACAGGAACAGTGACTGTACAAATAATATAACAGCACTAAAGTCATATCTTTCACTATTCACTCTGAATGTAAATGGATTAAATGCTCCAATCAGAAGACACAGGGATTCAGATAGAATTAAAAAAAAAAAAAAAAAAAAAACAACATCAAAATGCTGCTTACAAGAGACTAACTTTAGACCCAAAGACACCTCCAGACTGAAAGTGAGGGGGTTGGAGAACCATTTACCATGCCAATGGACATCAAAAGAAAACTGGAGTAGCCATCCTTATATCAGATATACTAGATTTTAAACCAAAGACTGTAATAAGAATGAAGAAGGACACTATATCATAATAAAAGGGTCTATTCAACAAGAAGATCTAACAATTATAAATGTTTATGCCCCTAACTTGGGAGAAACCAAATATATAAACCACTTAATTATAAAATTAAAGAAACTAATTAATAATATTACAATAATAGCAGGGGACTTTAACACCCCACTCACAGCAATGGACAGATCATGTAAGCAGAAAATCAACAAGGAAACAAGTGCTGTTAATGACACACTGGACCAGAAGAACTTCAAAGATACATTCAGAGCATTTCATCCTAAAGCAGAATACACATTCTTCTTGAGTGCACATGGAACATTCTCCAGAATAAACCACACACTGGGTCACAAATCAGATCTCAACTGATAGAAAAAGACTGAGATTACACCAAATATACATGGAGGCTAAAGAGCATCCTACTAAAGAAAGAATGGATCAACCAGGAAATTAAAGAAAAATTTTTTAAAGTTCATGGAAACAAATGAAAATGAAAACACAACTCTTCAAAATCTTTGAGATGAAGCAAAGGCAGTCCTAAAAGGGAAGTATATAGCAATTCAAGCCTTTCTCAAGAAATAAGAAATGTCTCAAAGACAAACCTAACCTTATACCTAAAGGAGCTGGAGAAAACAAATAAAGCCTAAACCCAGCAGGAGAAGAGAAATAATAAAGATCAGAACAGAAATCAATGCAACAGAAACTAGAAGAAAAGGAGACCAAATCAACAAAACTAGGAACTGGTTCTTTGAAAATATTAATAAGATCGATAAACCCCTGGCCAGACTTACCAAAAAGAAAAGAGAAAGGACCCCAATAAATAAAATCATGAATGAAAGAGGAGAGATCATAACCAACAGCACAGAAGTACAATTATAAGAATATACTAGTAGGGGTGCCTAGGTGGTTCAGTGGGTTAAAGCCTCTGCCTTCAGTTCAGGTCATGGTCTCAGGGTCCTGGGATCAAGCCCCACATGACGCTCTCTGCTCGGCAGGGAGCCTGCTTCCCCCACTCTCTCTGCCTGCCTCTCTGCCTACTTGTGATCTCTCTCTCTCTCTGTCAAATAAATAAATAAAATCTTAAAAAAAAAAAAGAAAAGAACATACTATGAGTAACTATATGACAAAAAGTAGGCAATCTAAAGAAATGGATTCATTCCTAGAGACGTATAAATTACAAAACTGAACCAGGAAAAAATAGAAAACCTGAACAGACCCATAATCAACAAGGAAATCGAAGCAGTAATCAAAAATCTCCCATCGAACAAGAGTCCAGGGCTAGATGGCTTCCCAGGGGAATTCTACCAAACATTTAAAGCTGCTTCAAAAAATAGAAATGGAAGGAAAACTTCCAAACTCTTTCTATGAGGCCAGCATTACCTGATCCCAAAAACCAAAGACCCCATCAAAAAGAAGAATTATAGACCAATATCCCTGATGAACACAGCTGCCAAAATTCTAGCCAATAGGGTCCAATAGTACATTAAAAGGATTATTCACTTCAACCAAGGGGGATTTATTCCTGGGCTGCAAGGGTGGTTCAATATCTGCAAATCAATCAATGTGATATACTACATTAATAAAAGAAAGGACAAGAAACACATGATTCTCTCAATAGAGAGATTAAAACTCTTCACAGTGTAGGGATAGAGAGAACATACCTTAATATCATAAAAGCCATATACAAAAAGCCCACAGCAAATACCACTCTCAATGGGGAAAAACTCAGAGTTTTTCCCCTAAGATCAGGAACACAGCAGGGATGTCCATTCTTACCACTGTTGTTCAACATACTACTAGAGGTCCCAGCCTCAGCAACTAGACAACAAAAAGAAATAAAAGGCATTCAAATTGGCAAAGAAGAAGTCAAACTCTCATTCCTTGCAGATGACATTATACTCTATGTGGAAAACCCAAAAAACTCCACCCTAAAATTGCTAGAACTCATACAGGAATTCAGCAAAGTGGCAGGATATAAACTCAATGCATAGAAGTTCATCGCATTTCTATACCCTAACAATAAGATAGAAAGAAATTAAGGAGTTGCATTTATAATTGCACCCAAAATCGCAAGATACCTAGGAATAAACCTTACCAAAAAGGCAAAGGATCTGTACTCAGGAAACTATAGAACACTCATCAGTGAAATTGAGGAAGACACAAGGAAATGGAAAAATGTTTCATACTCATGGATTTGAAGAACAAATATTGTTAAAATGCCTATGCTACCAAGAGCAATCTATACATTCAATTTAATCCCTATCAAAATACCATCAGCTTTTTTCACAGAGCTGGAATCAGCTAATCCTAATATCAGATAATCCTAATATCAGCTAATCCTAATATCAGATAATCCTAAAATTTCTATGGAACCAGAAAAGACCCCAAATAGCCTAAATAAAAGCTCGCAGCATCACAATTCCAGAATTCAAGACTTATTACAAAGCTATAGTCATCAAGACAGTATAGTACTGGCACAAAAACAGATACATAGGTCAATGCAACAGAATAGAGACCCAGAAATGGACCTTTCTCTATGGTCAACTAATTTTTGACAAAGCAGGAAAGAATATCGACTGGAAGAAGTCTCTTCAACAAATGTTGTTGGGAAAATTGGACAGGCACATGCAGAAGAATGAAACTGGACCATTTCCTCACACCATACACAAAAACAGACTCAAAATGGATGAAAGCCCTAAATGGGAGACAGAAATCCATCAAAATCCTAGAGGAGAACACAGGCAGCAACCTCTGTGACCTTGGTTATGCAACTTCTTGCTAGACACATCTCCAAAGGCAAGGGAAACAAGCAAAAATGAACTACTGGGACTTCATCAAGATATAAAGATTTTGCACAGCAAAAGAAACAGTTAACAAAACCAAAATACAACCAAAAGAATGGGAGAAGATATTTGCAAACGTTTTATCGGATAAAGGGCTAGTATCCAAAAATCTACAAAGAACTTATCAAACTTAATGCCCAAAGAACAAATAATCCATTCAAGAAATGGGCAGAAGAGGGGGGCCTGGGTGGTTTAGTTGTTAAGCGTCTGCCTCCAGGTCAGGTCATGACCCCAGGGTCCTGGGATTGAGCCTCACATTGGGCTCCCTGCTCAGCGGGAAGCCTCCTTCTCCCTCTCCCGCTTCCCCTGCTTGTGTTCGCTCTCTTGTTGTGTCTTCCTCTGTCAAATAAATAAATAAAATCTTAAAAAAAGAAAAAAGAAATGGACAGAAGACAGACATATCTTCAAAGACATCCAAATGGCCAACAGACACATGAAAAAATGCTCAACATCACTCGGCACCAGGGAAATGCAAATCAAAACCACAAAAAAATACTACCTCACACTGGTCAAAATGGCTAAAATTAACTCCTCAGGAAACAACCAATGTTGGCAAGGATGACGTGAAAGTGGACCCCTCTTACACTGTTGGTGGGAATGCAAGCTGGTGCAGCCACTCTGGAAGACAGTGTGGAGGTTCCTCAAAAAGTTAAAAATAAATCTACCCTACCACCCAGCAATTGCATTACTGGGTATATACTCCAAAGATACAAATGTAGTGATCCAAAGGGGCACCTGCACCCCAATGTTTATAGCAGCAGTGTGCACAATAGCCAAACTATGGAAAGAGCCTATATGTCCATTGACAGTGAATGGATAAAGAACATGGGGTGTATATATATATATACAATGGAATACTATTCAACCATCAAAAAAAGACATTTTGTTATTTGCAATGATGTGGATAGAACTAGAGGGCACTATGCTAAGCAAATAAGTCAATCAGAGAAAGACAACTATCATATGATCTCACTGATAAGGGGAATTTAAGAAACAAAACAGAGGATCATAGGGGAAGAGAGGAAAAAATAAAACAAGATGAAATCAGAGAGGGAGACAAACCATAAGAGACTTAATCATAGGAAACAAACTAGGGTTGCTGGAAGGGAGGAGGTAGGGGAATGGGATAACTGGGGGATGGACATTAAGGAGGCACAGGAAGTAACAAGCACTGGATATGGTATTATGCAAGACTGATGAATCACTGACCTCTACCTCTGTAATGAATAATACATTATATATTAATTAATTGCATTAAAATTTTTAAAAATTGCATTTAATTGCAAAATAGGACATATGAAATTCAGTAACACTCAATATTCCGTAAATTCCTGCTCATATTAATAACTTCAACCAAGAAGAAAAAATATATTGAAAAATACAAAGTTCTGCATGTGAACTGATGTAAACTTACAAATGCACAGAAATCTCTTATGGAAATTAGGAACACTGATAGAAGTATCATAACATGTACTTATTATACAGTATGTTCTCTTATCACAATGGGTTAAACTAAAGATGAGTAACATAAAAATGATTAGAAAATCCCCATGTATTTAGAAATTTAGGAACATACTTTTAAATAACAAATGGTGCGAAGAAGAAATCAGAAAATACTTTGAGTTAAATGATAAAAATATGAAAGAAATGAAGTAAAAGTATTTACTAGCATGTTTAGTCTTAAAGTCTTATGTGAGAAAGGAATAAAGCTAAACTGAGCAACCCACTGGGTGGCTCAGTGGGTTAAGCCTCTACCTTCAGCATCAGGCTCTCTGCTCAGCAGGGAGCCTGTTTCACCCCTCTCTGCCTGCCTCTCTGCCTACTTGTGATTTCTCTCTCTGTCAAATAAATAAATAAATAATCTTAAAAAAAAAAGAATAAAGCTAAACAAAATTACAGGATGAGCTAGGATGAAGCTAGAAAAAGAACAACAAACTAAGCTAAGGACCACAGAATGAAAAATATTTAAGAGCAGAAATCAGTGGTGGAAGGGAAAAAAAAGTTGGCTTTTAAACATTAATAAAATTGGTAAAACATTAAAAATGACTGATTTTTAAAAAAAAGGAAAACATAAATGACCAGTATCAAGAGTTGGAAATTACACATTACCAGAGCTTCCAATATTAAAAATATATGTTAATATAGGAACATCCTCTAAAAAATTTGGAATTTTTGAAGAAATGAACAAGTTACTGAAAAACACAACTTATCAAAACTGACAAAGGAGGAAAGATAATTTCAAAATTCTAATATTTATTAAATATAGTGAATATATATCTTAAAACTTTTCCACAAAGAAAATTCAATGTCCATTGACTTTCTTAGTGAATTTTTCCAAACATGTGCAAGAATGAAGAACTTACAGAAACTGTTTCAGTAAATGAAATTAGAAAACACTTCACTACATATTTTAAGAATACAAACATAATACCAAAATGTAATAAGGTTGTGACATGAAAAATTTTATGTAAATATCTCTTATAAACGTATATGAAAAAAATAATAAAATGCTAGCAAACTGAAGCTAGTAATATTTTAAAAGACTAACAAATCTTGACTGGGTACTCCAAATATACAAAGTTATTTTAACATTCAAAAATCAATCAACAGAATTTACCACATTATTAGAATACATAAGAAAAGTAATATATGACCATTTCAATAGATGTAGAAACTGATAAATTTCAACAATGGTTTAGGACTAGAAACTCACAGCTAAACTAGCTAAAACAGCAAACTTCTTCATTCTGATAAAAAGTAACTATGAAAGATCTTGAATTAAAATACTTAATGGTGCAGTATTCATTTCATTCTTCTTGAATTAAAAAACTTAATAAATATGTTTAAACTCATGACTTCCACCCAACATTTTAATGGAGGTCCTGCCCAGTTCAATAAGGCACAAAATGCAAATAAAAGGTATAATGATTAGAAAGGAGGAAGTAAAGAACTATCATTCACAGATGACGACTATATAAGCAGAAAATTTTAAAGATAAAACAATTACTAAGTGAATGTAGTAAGAATAGTGCATATAAAATCAATATACAAAACTTAATTGACTTCCTTATACCAGAAGCAATTTAAAAACAGTATCATTAACAATAGTAATAAAAAGTCAAATATTTAAGAATAAATCTGTTGAAATATCTGTAAGAATTCTGCAATAAAAACTATAAAGCACTGCTAGAAAATAAAGGCCAGCTAAAGAATGGAAGAATAGAACATACAGATATAAGACTACAGGAAAACTCAGTATTTTCAGTTACCAACTCGTCTCTAAATTGATCTATAGATTCAACACAGTCCCAATGAAAATCTTAGCAGTTAGGGGAATTTACAAGTTAATATCTACATGGAAAACAAAGGATTACAAAAGTCAAAATAATCTAGAAGAGCAGGATTTACATGACCAGACGTCAAGATTTACCATGAAGTTAGAGTAATTGTCAAGTCAGTACTGGCATAAATACAGAAAAATAGACCAAAGGAACAAATAGAGTTGAGAAAAATATCCACACATACGGTAACCTAAAACTTAGATATATCAACTGCATTTTGGTGGAGAAATGTTGGTCTTTACAGTAAATGTTTATCAGTCAAATGACTTTTAAATGGCAAGGGAAAAAAGAAATCTTGACCTCCAATTTATACCATACAAAGATACTGAAATGGATAACTGACCAATATGTAATAAATCATATAATAAATATTCCAGAAAAAAGTGAGTATCTTCATGACATCTCTTAAAACAGGACATTTAAAAACTAGAATAGATTTATATATTAGACTTCTTACATGCATATAATAATAGTTTCAAGTCACTTGAAGCAAAAAGGTAAGGAGAGAAATAGGCAAAATGACTATAATAGCTAGAAATTTTAATACTCTTGTCCAGAATTAACAAAACTAAAACAGATCAAAAAAATAAGTAAGAATTTTGAAGACCTGAAAACATTAACTAGCTAAACATTTACAGCACACTATACCCAACAAACACAGAATGTACATTTTCTTCAAGTGCACATGGAATATTCACTAAGTTCTATCATATGCCAGTCTAGTCTATAAGCTAAATTTAGTGAATTTGAAAAGATTAAATTTGAAAAGCCTGTATGTATAAGAATTCTGTCCTTGAAATGTGTAAGACATTGATGAAAGAAATTGAAAACAAAAATAGAACATATTGCTCATAAATTTTAAGAATTATTAATGTGAAAATGTACATATTACCCAAAGGAATCTACAGATTCAATACAATCCTCATAATACCAAAGGCATTTTTCACAAAATTAGAACAAAGAATCCTAAAATTACATGAAAAAACAGAAGACCCCAAATAATTAATCTTTTTATTTTATTTTATTTTATTTTATTTTATTTTATTTTATTTTATTTTATTTGACAGAGAAATCACAAGTAGGCAGAGAGCCAGGTAGAGAGAGAGGGGGAAGCAGGCTCCCCGTTGAGCAGAGAGCCCGATATGGGTCTCAATCCCCGGACCCTAAGATCACGACCTAAGCCTAAGGCAGAAGCCCAACCCACTGAGCCACCAGGTGCCCCAATTAAAGTAATCTTGAGAAAGAAGAACAAAGCTGAGACATCACTCTCCCAGACTTCACACTATGCTACAAAGCTATAGTAATCGAAGCAGTATGGTATGGTATGAAAACAGACACACAAATCAGTAGAATTAAACAGAGAGCCCAGAAACAAACCCACACATACATGGTCAATTAGCCTACTACAAAGGAGGCAAGAATATGAAATGGAGGAGGACAGTTTCTTCACTAACTGTTACTGGGAAAACTAATCCATTACACACAAATAAGTGAAACTTGACCACCATCTTACACCATATACAAAAATAAATTCAGAATGTGTTAATAATTTGAATGTAAGACCCGAAAGCATAAAATTAGGAGAAGAAAACATGGACTGAAGCTTTTTGACTTTGAATAGACATTTTGCCAAAGAAGCCATATAGGCACCAACAGGAACATGAAAAGATGCTGAACATCACTAATGATCAAGGAAATGCAAATCAAAACACACATACTATCTCACACCTGTCAGATGGGCTATTATCAAAAAGGCAAAAAATAAATGTTGGTAAGGATGTGAAGAAAAGGGAACCTGTGCCTGTAAGTGGGAATTCAAATTGGTATAGCCTCTATAGAAAACAGTGGCTATGCCAGTTCACATTCCCACCAACAGTACAAGAGGGTTCCTTTTTCTTCACACCCTTGTCAACATTTGTTGATACTTGTGTTGTTGATTTTAGACATTCTAAAAGATGAGGTGATATCTCATTATAGTTTTGATATGCATTTCCCTGATAATAGGTAATGTTGAGCATCTTTTCATGGGTCTAATGGCCATCTGCACGTCTTTTGGGGGAAATGTCTGTTCATGTTTTCTTCCCATTTTTTAATTGGGTGATTTGGTTTTTGGGTGGTGAGTTGTATAGGTTCTTTACATCTTTTGGATACCAACCCCTTATCAGATACGTCATTTGCAAATACCTTTTCCCATTCAGTAGGTTGCCTTCTCGTTTTGTTGACTGTCTCCTTTGCTGTGCCGAAGCTTTTGATTTTGATGTAGTCTCAATAGTTTATTTTTGCTTTTCTTTCCTTTGCCTCAGGAGACGTACATAGAAAATGTTGCTACGGCTGATGTCAGAGAAACTACTGCCTGTGCTCTCTTCAAGGATTTTGTTGTTTCAGGTCTCACATTTAGGTCTTTAATCCATTTTCAGTTTATTTTTATGTATAGTGAAAGTGGTTCAGTTTCATTCTTTCGCATGTAGCTGTCCAGTTAAAACACCATTTGCTGAAGACACTGCCTTTTTCCCATTGTATATTCTTTCCTCCTTTGTCAGAGACTAATCGACCATATAATTGTGGGTTTATTTCTGGATTTTCTGTTCTATCCCATTGACCTATATATCTATTTTTATGCCAGTACCAAACTGTTTTCCTTACTATAGCTTTGTAGTAGAATTCAAAATCTGGGAGAAGGAGACCTCCAGTTTTGCTTTTTTTTTTTTCTTCAATATTGCTTTGGCTATTCTGTGGTTCCATACCAACTGTACCATCATTTGTTCCAGATCTGTGAAAAATGTTGTTGGTATTTTGATAGGGATTGGATTAAATCTATACATTCCTTCGGGTAGTATAGACATCTTAACAATATTTGGTTCTTCTAATCCATCAACATGGAATGTCTTTCTTTGCATCATCTTCAGCTTCTTTTATCAGTGTTTCATAGCTTTCAGAGTACAGGTCCCCACCTCTTTGGTTAAGTTTATTCCTAGGTATTCTGATAGTTTTGGTGCAATTATAAATGGAATTTTTTTCTTAATTCCACTTACTACTGCTTCACTATTAGCACATAGGAATGGAACAGATTTCTGTACATTGATTTTGTATCCTGCAACTTTACTGAATTCCTTTATCCATTTCAGTAGTTTTTGGTACAGTCCTTAGGGTTTTCTATATACAGTATCATGTCATCTGTAAAGAGTAAGAGTTTTACTTCTTCTTTACCAATTTGGATGCCTTTTACTTCTTTATGTTATCTAACTGCTACGTCTAGGAATTCCAGTACTATGCTGAATAAAAATGGTGAGAGTGGGTATCCTTGTCCTGACCTTAGGGGAAAAGCTTTCAGTTTTTCACTACTGAGGATGATGCTGTGGGTTTTTCATATAAGGCCCTTATTATGTTGAGGTATGTTACCTCTAGACCTATTTTGCAGAGGATTTTTATCATGGATGAATATTACACTTTGTCAAATGCGTTCTCTGTATCTACTGAAATGATCATATGGTTTTTATCCTTCCTCTTACTGAGGTGATATATCACATTGGTTACTTTGTAAATATTTTACCATCCCTGTGCCCCATGAATAAATCCCGTTTGGCCATGAGATACCATTTTTCCAATGTATTGTTGGATTTGGCTTCCTAATATTTTGTTGAGGATTTCTGCATCATATTCATGAGATAATGTCCTGCAGTTCTCTTTGTGTGATGTCTTTATCTGGTTTTGGTATCAAGGTGATACTGGACTCATAGAATGAATTTTTAAAAGTTTTCCTTGGGGCACCTGGGTGGCTCAGTGGGTTAAAGCCTCTGCCTTCGGCTCAGGTCATGATCTCAGGGTCCTGGGATCAAGCCCCAAATCGGGCTCGCTCAGCAGGGAGCCTGCTTCCTCCTCCCTCTCTGCTTGTGATCTCTCTCTCTGTGTGTCAGATAAATAATAAAATCTTTAAAAATAAAAGTTTTCCTTCCTCTTCTGTTTTTTGGAATAGTGTGAGAACAATACGTATTAACTCTAAATGTTTGGCATAACATGCCTGTGAAACCCTCTGGTCCTGGGCTTTTGGAGGAGGGGGAAGTTTTTTTATTACAGATTCAATTTCATTGCTGGTAACTAGTCTGTTCAAATTTTCTATTTCTTCCTGCTTCAGTTTTGATAGCTTAGAGGTTTCTAGGAACTTATCCATTTCTTCTAGGTTGTCAAATTATTGACATATAGGTTTTCATAACATTCTGTTACAACTGTATTACAACTGTATTTCTGTGGTATTGGTTGTTATTTCTCTTTCATTAGTGATGTTTATTTTGGTGTTTTCTCTCTCTGTCTCTTTAGATGAGTATGACTGAAGGTTTATCAATTTTGTTGAGCAGACTCCCCACTGAGGAGGGAGCCCGACATGGGGCTTGATCCTAGGATCCTGGGATCAGGACCTCAGCCAAAGGCAGATGCTTAACTGACTAAGCCACCCAGGTGCCCCCATAATTGTTATATTCTCTTGT
Source organism: Lontra canadensis (assembly GCF_010015895.1). Lineage (NCBI taxonomy): Eukaryota > Metazoa > Chordata > Mammalia > Carnivora > Mustelidae > Lontra > Lontra canadensis. Next base: position 4,904,449 of record NW_022631025.1, read on the forward strand.
TGGACTGTCCCCTTTATTATTATATAGTGTCCCTCTTTGTCTCATTACAGTCTTTGTTTTAAAGGCTATTTTTTCTTATATAACTGTTGCTACTCTGGCTTTCTTTTGACACCCATTTGCATGATATATGTTTCTTGATCCCCTCATTTCAATCTGTTATTTTCAATCTTTCGGTCTGAGATGAGTCTCTTGCAGGCAGCATTTAGAGGAGTCTTATTTTTCTATCCATTCTGTCACCCTACGTCTTTTGATCAGAGTTTTTGGACCATTTATATTCAAAATTAACACTAATTTTATTAATTTTATTAATACTAGTATTGATTTTATTTTATTAATTTTTATTTATTTTATTAATTAAATTTAATTTTATTAATTTTATTAATTTATTAATATTATTTAATTTTATTTTTATTAATTTTATTAATTAATACTAGTATGGACGTATTGCCATTTTGTTACCTGTTTTGTGTTTCTATAGATTTTCTCTGATCCTTTCTTCTTTTGCTCTCTTTAGAGATATACTTGGATTCCTTTCTCCTTATTCTTTGCATATCTATTACTGGTTTTTGATTTGTGGTTACCAGTAGGTTCACATATAAAAAATTCTTCCTATAGCAATCTATATTAAGTTGATGGTCACTTAAGTTTGAACCCATTCTTTACTCCTCTTCCCCCACCCTAAAGTTTTAGGTATATTTAGGCATATGCCATATTTTATATCTTTTTATTTCTTTATGAATCCTTTGATTTTTATAGAAATACTTATTTTTACTGCTTTTGTGTTTTTTTACTTTTCATACTCTCTCATGGTCTTTCCTTCCCACTCAGAGTCCCCTTTGATATTTCTTGGAAGGCTGGTTTAAGTGGTCAGGAACTCTTTTAGTTTCTGTTAGTCTGAGAAACACCTTATCACTTCTTCTATTCTGAATGATAGCCTTGCTGGACAGAGTATTATTGGCTGCAGATTTTTCCCTCTTAGCACTTTGAATGTATCATGTCACTCCCTTCTGGACTGCAAAGTTTCTGCTGAAAAATCTGTTGATACCCTTATGAGGTTTGCCTTGTATATAACTGTCTTCTCTTGCTGCTTTAAAATTTTTTTCTTTATTGCTACTTTTTGCATTTTAATTACTATGTGTCTTGGTGTGGACCTCCTTGGGCTAAATTTGGGGTAGAGGGGATCTCTGTGCCTCCTGGATCTGGATATGTTTCTTTCCCCTAATTAGGGAGGTATTCAGCTATTATTTCTTCAAACAAATTTTCTGCCCCTTTTCTCTCTCTTCTTCTTGTACGATCCCTACAATGTAAATGTCATTGTACTGGACGGAGTCCCAGAGTTTCCTAAGACTATTCTGTATTTGCAGAATTTTCCTTCCTCTCCTTTGCTCAGCTTGGTTCCTTTCCATTACTCTTATTCCAGATCATTAATTCATTCCTCTGCTTCACCTAGCCTGCTATATATTCTATCAAGTGTATTTTTTATTTCACTTACTGTGTTTATCATCTCTGATTGGCTCTTTATCTTTTTATTAAGGGTTTCGAGATGCAACAAAAGTGGATCTAACAGGCAAGTTTATAACAATACAAAGCTACATCAAGAAGCAAGAAAAATCTCAAATAACCTAACCATACACCTAAAGGAGATAGAAAAAGAACAAACAAAACCGAAACCCAGCAAATAACAATAAAAATTATAGCAGAAATAAATTATACAGAAAGAAAAAAATAGAACATATCAATGAAACCAGAACCTGATTCTTTGAAAAGATCAATAAAACTGATATGCTAATCTCAGAAAATAGGGATTAAATACATTTCAAAAACCACAGCAATACAAGCAATATTTAAAAGAACTAACAAAACCTAATTAATGGTTATAAATTTTTCAGTAACTCATGCAAAAATATATTAACTAGCTTCTCACTAAAGCAGAAATAATAACTTATATCTCTGGTGACTTCACGATGGGTGATTACACACAAGAGGTTCTTCCCTCAGATCTTAAAGAGCTAACTGGAAGGAGGCATTCTGCCTCCTCAATAATGCCTTAACATTTTAAAGGTATTGCTAACCCTGAAGAAGTAGGTCTTTTACTTCCAGCCATCCCAGGGCTATTTGTACACACTCTGTTACCTCTGGAGTGCTTTAAGGACCTTTGTTCTTCCACAGCGTAACTGTGGCTGCCAACAGATCTGTCAATAAAAACAAATGATATCTATTCATACTCACTCACCTGCCATTTCCCTTTTATTCAATTTGGAACTACAGTCTGGAAAGTAATGTTATTAAGTGAGCTCCCTCAAAATTCAACACCAGTGATGGGCAAGGCACTATTCCAGGTGCTAAGGACATAGCAGTTGACATCACTGAAATGGTTTGCCTCCTTGTTTCTTAGATTTTAGCAATTCACAGACAATTAAGCAAAGACAAATCATAGGGTACAAGAAAGTACCCTATTTCTTCATTTAAATAAAATGAAGACAGTATTAAACCAAAACAAATGTACATCAATTAATACTGAATATGAAGAAATACATCATCTCACATTGGATTACAAATCAAAGTTCAACCTTTGTTCAACATCTAACACATTCAAAACAATTCAGGAATGGTGAAATTAGATTTAAGTTTACAATTATTCTAGAATTTTATCTATGAAAGCAGCATATCATTAAAAAGATCTGTTTTCAAGGTGCATAATGGACAGTGCATACAAATGGTTTATTGTACCAAGATGAAGGAAAACCTCATATTTTTTTAAAAAGGAATATGCAACAGCCCGATAAACAATGAAACAATGCCAGAAAACAACATTCATCGAAGACACAATCTGTCAACTAAAAATTAAGGGGGGGAAAATCTCCTTTAAAGTTAATGCAAAAATTTTTAAGTACATTATGAAAAATAGTAACATTTGAATACAGCTCTGTGTAAGTACAAATGAAGCAAAGCTAAAACAATATTCACATGAAATTATGTGTCTTAAATATATATTAATTTTTAATAAGACATATCTAAAGATGTTTAAAGAATGAAGAAAATCACCTGATGAAATCTGCAAGAAGAAATTAATTCAGAGAAGCAAAAAATGAAGTAGTTAAAATTAAAAAATAATAAAAACATAAGATGTAGATCACCATGCCAACAGAATTTTCCAAGATAAAGGAAATGCTCTGTATCTGTATTGTACAATAACTGTCACACATGTGGTTACAGAATACTTGAAATTTAGCCACTACTGAGAGATGAAGTTTAACTTTTAATTGTATTACTTTAAATTTTATAGTCACATGTAGTGGGTAGTTATTATTAGACAGCACAGATCTAGGATCTTAGGGTAGAAAGTTAAAATAATCAAGTAGTTCAAGAACAAAATGGAAGGGGGACACAAATAGACAAAAATGGGAAAGGAAAATGGTAGAGCAAATATTGCACAATGAAATATAAAGATCATAAGAAGCTGCTTTGAGGGGCACCTGGGGGGCTTAGTCGGTTAGCCACCTGACTCTAGATTTCTACTCACGTCATGATCTCAGGATCCTGAGACTGAACCCCACAAAGGGCTCTACCTTCAGCAGGAGGTCTGCTTGTCTCTCCCTCTGCTCCTATCCCCACCTGCAGTGTGCATATACACACTCTCACATGCACACTCTCTAATAAATAAATAAAATTTTTTTAAAAAAGCTGCTGATTTGATATGACAAAGGGAACCTGTGTACACTGTAAGTGTAAATGTAAATTGGTATAGCCTCTGTACCCCAGAGACCACTGAAATTGTTCAGATTAGTCAATCCTCAACATCCATACCTGGCCTCACCCGATGTGTCCCACAAAAACCACAATAAAGCTTCCTGCCCACATTCCCCCTGCCCCACCTCCTGACTGACCCTGATGTTTCCTTTTGTGGCCCTTCTTGGCATGGTATAACCCCTCCTCTTATTGGAATCTCTGAGTGTAACAATTATCTTATCAATGGTAATTATCTCGTGATTTATTGGCCTCACCATACCAGAATAATAAAATCTACATTCTAAACTACATACCTACAACAAACAACTACAAAATAAAATCTTAAAGATACTACCCATGATAACATCAAAAAATGAAATATGGAGAGATACAGATGATGAAAGATGTTCTAATTTAACATGAGATGAAAAACTTGAGAAAAATTAAAGAAAACCTAAATAATTTTTATGGACTAGATTTTAGTGGAAGATTTTAGCTTGCCAATCTGTCAGTTCTCCCCAAACTGATATACAGATTTAATGCAATCCCAATCAATTCCAATCAAAATCCCATCAGCGTGGTGGCTTAATGGGTTAAAGCCTCTGCCTTCAGCTCAGGTCACTCTATCTCAGGGTCCTGGGATCGAGCCCTGCATTGGGCTCTCTGCTCAGCAGGGAGTCTGCTTCCTCCTCTCTGCCTGTCTCTCTGCCTACTTGTGATCTGTCTGTCAAATAAATAAATAAAATCTTTTTAAAAAGTCCCATCAGGCATTTTTTACAAAAATTGAGAAGCTAAATCTAAAATGTACATAGAAATGCGAAGGACTGGGACGCCTGGGTGGCTCAGTGGGTTAAGCCAATGCCTTCGGCTCAGGTCGTGATCCCAGCGTCCTGGGATCAGGCTCCACATCGGGCTCCCTGCTCAACAGAGAGTCGGCTTCTCTCTCTTCCTCTGCTGTTCCCCCTGTTTGTGTGCTGTCTCTCTCTCTCTCTCTCTGTCAAATAAATAAATAAAATATTTTTTAAATGTTTAAAAAATATATATAAAAGAAATACAAAGGATCTAGAAAAGTCAAAACAGTTTTTAAAAGGAGCAAAGGTGAATGATTTATACTACCTGATCTCTAGATTGTCTATAAAACTACAATAATCAATACATATGGTATTGACACAAGAATACACAAATAGATAAATGAAATGGAATAGGCAGTCTAGAAATAGAACCACACACATACCATCAGCTGATTAACCTTAGAATTATAATGGTTTCTTAGATAAGACACAAAGTACTAGCCATTTAAAAAAAAAAAGCAACAAGTTAGATATTACTAAAGTGACAAGTTAGATATTACCAAAACTTAAAGTTTCTGCTGACGAAAAGACTGTTAAGAAAATGAAAAGACAGGGAGAAAAATATGTGCAATACATACATATATCAAAGGATTTATATTTAGAATACAAAGAAACACTGATAATCCAATAATATAAAAAAGACCAAAATATTTGAACAAACTTAACAAATGGAGATTTTTAAAAACTGCCCAAAACCACATGAAAAACTGCTGAATACCACCAAGTCAGTGAAATACAAGTTAAACCATGAGATACCCACACACACCCATTAGGATGGCAAAAATGTAAAAAGACTAATGACACCAAATGTTACAAAAGTTCTACAGCAACTGGAATTTTCATTCCTGATGGGAATGTAAAAAAAATGAGCAACCACTTTGAAAAACTGGCAGTTTCTTACAAAGTTATACATATGAAAGGGGACTTTAACTACTTCCATCTGACCTTAGTCTGTATTTTCCAATTGACTAAATTCTTTCCAGCTTATTTTTTAACTCAGGCAAAAGACCTGGGGCAAGGGGTTGGTAGCATCCTGTGATGGGAACCAAAACTACCCCCTCAAGCAATAATGGCTGTCATGATGCCAGCAAGACCCTCGGTGACTGACTCCAAGACAATCATCAACTTGACCTTTACTGCCCACATGGCTGTACTCACCTACCTTTGTCCCACATTTTCCTTATTCAAACCTTTTCAGGATTTGGGAAATAGTCTTTGAGATGTTGGCCTTCTGTCCTTCCAATATTGGCCTCACAAAATAAATTACTTTCATGTTTCACCACCTTTCATCTCTCTGCCTTTGGATTTTGTCAGCACTGAAGAGCAGAACTTATCTGCTTGGCACCTGCAGGGCCAGATCCTCTTGCACCCATTGGGTGCCAGATATCCACACTATGATGCAGTAATTCCACTCTCAGCTGATTTAACTATGAAGTGGCATTCTTTTTGTTGCCCTTTCCTCCTTTAGGCTATGAGGAATGAACACACCATGGTTGGAGCTTTAATAGCCCTCTTGCAACCACAAGGTGATCCTGCGATGTAAGTTAAGGGTAAAGGTTGGAAAAAGGAAAAAATACCTGGTAACTAGCTTCCTGATAATCATGGAGCCAAATGTCCAGCATAATATCTTCTTTTACTTGAGAGAAACATAAATCTACTATTATTTGCAATTTTCTTTATATGCAGCCAAACCAAGTCCAAACTGATGTGCTTCTCCAAATCTCAACTTTAAAACACTTTAGTATCTTCCTTAATTTGTTCCTACAGTGCTTTGTAGATTTTATAAAAATCTTACACATCTTCTATTTTGTTTTTATTTTTAATCTATTACAAATAATGTTTAAAATATTTTTTCCCACTGTTTATTATTAGTAAATAGAAATGCAACTGGTTTGTGTGACCTGACACATCCTAATAGCTTAGGTAAATTCTCATAGTAATCTTATTAGTTATTTTGTGGATTCCATGGAATGTTTTGTAATTGTTTGAATATACTATCTGTGAATAAAGACAGTGTCTTTCTTTCCAATAAATAAATATTTAAAATGTTGGGTTTTATTATTTTTTAAAAGATTTTATTTATTTATTTGACAGATTGATAGAGAGCACAAGTAAGCAGAGTGGCAGGCAGAGGGAGAGAGAGAAGCAGGCTCTCTGCTGAGCAGGGAACTGGATGCGAGGCTCAATCCCAGGCTCGATCGCAGCCGCTAAATCAACTGAGCCACCCAGGCACCCCTCAAAATGTTGGTTTTAAAAATAATTTTTAGTATATTCAACTTCTTTCCCAACAGAATCAAGTCTCTGAAATAAATAACTTAAGGAACCACCCTTATAAATATACCAAATTAATTCAACTGAATTACAACTAGTAGAGTTGATTCCTTAGATTAACAAATGGTAAATTTTACGTATCACGTTCTGCTTTGTCTGTTTTGAACTGACAATAAATCTCTGTGATGCAATTTAGCAGGTCTTCCAGCTTTTTTACACTATATAAGGAAAAAAAATCCAAATAAATTAATCAAATCATGTGAAAAGGGCATTTAATAATAAGAGCAGAAACTACTTATAAAGTTAAATAACCTACTGTCAAACAAAAACAAAACAAAACCAAAAAACCAAAACTTTAGTAAATAAGTCTTTTCTTGGAACTGTAGCCTTTCCAGGACTCCCTTATCCTCCATTTATGCAAAGTATTGCTTACATGCAAACCCAGTCAAAAAGATATGTTATCTTTAAGGCCACAGAGGTTCAAATCAAAAGAATTTCCCACAAAAGCACTTTGTTTTTTAAAAGAAATGCCCCCCAAAAGATATTCCCTCACCATTTTTAATCCCAAGGTCTGATTACGAATTCTAGCAGTTTCTAATAAAAGAGGCAAAAATACTAAGGCACAGCACAAAAACAGACTCTCACTCTTTAAGCCTGTTGGATCCTCTTAGTTCAAAATCACAGAAACTAGTCAAGAAAAAAGTTATGAACAGAAAAACATACAACACGGAGAACTTTCCCTCTGTTCCTTATCTACAATACCATTCTAGAAGACAAATGGTTGTCATCTCTCAAATCCCTCATCCTAACCCAATAAGCCCAGAAAATTCTTAGAGAATGGTTTGAGAAAAGCAGAAAACCTATCGCTAAAGCAGTTGGGAATGATATCTAAACACAATTTCTCACTATTCATTTTCATATAGATTCATATAGTTTTGCTTCTACAATTTAAAACAAAAATGTATGGTTGGGGCAAAATGTATGGTATGTGAATTACATCTGAATAAAACTTTTTTTTTTTTTTAAGTATGCCTTTTTTTAAAAGATTTTATTTATTCGTTTGACAGAGAAAGAGATAGTGAGAACAGGAACACAACCAGGGGGAGAGGCAGAAGAAGAAGTAGGCTCCTCACTGAGCAGGGAACCCCATATGGGGCTTGATCCCAGAACCCTGGGATCATAACCTGAGCTGAAGGCTCAACCGACTAAGCCACCCAGGAGCCCCAAAAGTATGCCTACTCTTAGAAGAAACATAGAGAATGTGAAACAATTCCCTCAGATACCTGTTAGCATCAAAACAAACTTTTGTTGTCTTTACCTCTTCTCATTCCTACTTCAGATTTGTTGGTTTCTACCAGATATATGGCTGCCAGACATACTTTTAAAGTTCATATTTGGCCAATTACATCTAACGCAATACCTCCCCCAAACTGTAATCAAACATCCAAGTACAGGGACAGCCAAGAAAAGTTACATAACATGAATTGCACAAGGGCAGAGAAAGTCCAATTTGAGCTTCTCATCAATGGTAATGGGAACATTATGTCTTCAACAGAAATCATCAGTGAGTAAGAACTTGGATCTACTTTTTAGCAACTATTGTGAAAAAAAGGTCTCAAGATATTTTTTTATCAAATGTAATTTCCCACAGTAATGACAAACACTGACTAAGAACTACAGTAGTAGAATGCTACAGAATTAAAGGGCCTCTTTTTCTGTATCTGTACATTCCTCAAAGGCTAACCTAACATTTGAGGAATGACAGCTAAAAAGGTAACAGCAAGAAGTATCAATTATTTTTTAGCCTCACCTACTTTTATTCATCACTTTAAGAAACTGTCTTTACTATACACTTCCATCTCAAATAAAAGGACCCTTTCCTAAAAAACCATATTCTGGTTTATTATTTCCCTTAGTTTTTGCTTCTATCACCTCTTTCATTGAGTAGAATTGTTCTTTGATATACTATTAAAAATGTCTTAAACAGCCTCAGGCTAACCTTAAAACAACTCTGGTATACATTTCATAAAATATTTTTGTACTGATTGCTAACTGCTCATATTTGGAATATATTCTAATTAATTTGTTGGAATTTAGTTTTCTTTAAGTTTTCTAATTAATTTGTTGGAATTTAAGTTTTTCTTTAAGTGTATGTTGGTTTCCATTATTCTCTACTATTACTTATAAAAATTAAAAGTAGAAAAAAAATCACTTAAAACCCATGTTCACAGAATGGAGCTTATTTTGGAGAATATACCACAATAATCCGTAACTGTCAAAGAAACTTCCTATGATATAGTAAAATCTAAAGGGCTGCTTTATGAATCCTTGACAAAACAAGAGAAAATGTCAGTACACTGTGCTCATTTCTGTATTTCCCCTCTCTCTTTACAAAGATATTTTAGGAGTAATTCAACCAAAACCTAGATATGTACCGAAATGTACAGATATGTACAGATATGTACCATGTTTGTTAGCTTATGAGAAATTCTGGAATTTTTAAACTTGTTCATGCCAAATTTTCTAGTCTAAATGTATTCCAATACTTTTCTGTTTATGTAGTATATCATCGGACTTCATTCAACTAACCTCATGTTCATTTACATGTTCAACATTTTCCAAAACAAAGATGTAACTTTTTGCCTCGAAAGCTCTTCATCTGGAGTAGAAAGGAAATAATGTGGACAGATATAAATCAATATATAAAGTGCTATAGTAACTGTAATAGAATACACATGGTGAAAGGACAGGGCTGTGTACTACCTAGATTTACCGCAAAGATTGACCTTTATTACTAACTGGACATTGGGGGAAACTGAGGAATCTAACCTGAATTTGAGATTTCCAACTGAACAACTAGGTATAAAGAAAGCAATGCTAAGCACCTAGATAGAGAAAAAGTAAGTTTGAAAGGAAAGTAGATTTTAGATATTTGGACTATAAAGCACCTATAAAACAATTACAAGGAAGATTCACAGTAATCAGTTTGCTATATGAGGAATTAAGAATGATTTCCTGGTTTAGGGTTTGAGAGGCTAGGTGTCCAGTGTCACAATTCACAGAGCAGGATGGAAGAATAGCTTTGGAAGAATGATGAATTCAGTTTGGCACATAACAAAACTGAGTTACCTATGATACATCCAGATTGGGATATCGTACAGGCTGCTAGATTCCTAAAAGCAAAGTGCAACATTATGGAGTTTTTGCTACAGATTTTTAAAGTCATTAAGCATAAGATACACATAAGGTATACAAGATCAGAAGAGGGTTATAACCAAGTTGTTGCAGTCCAAACATTTAAGAACTATCTGGAACTGTCAGAAATGGGGGAACATAAAGAGGAATGTAGCAGATTCTTGAAAAGAAATGGTCAAGAAGCAGGAGAAAAGTTGGAAGTGTTCACTTTGTAAAAATTCACTGTGCTATATGTATACTTCTGAGTAGTGTACTTTTCTGTATATATCTTAACAAAACTAAAGTTCCTTTAAAAAAAAAGAAAAGAGAAACGAGTGTCATGAGAAGATTTGTCAAATACTATGAAGAAGTTAAATAAGATAGAAACAGAAAGGGGAAAAATTCACTGAATTTAGCAATTAAGAAGTTAGCAAAAAACTAGGGAAGGTACTGAAGGGTAAAGATAGTTTTCCTTTCATTTTGTGTCATTATTTTTATTTTCTAACCTCATGCATGGTTTTCAACTTAGAATTCTTACCCAACAGAATAAAGTGATTTCAAATATTTAAATATTTGAAAAATATTTCAGAAGTCACTTTCTTAAGATACAACATACCAACCAAACCAAAGGAGTAAATCAAAAAGACATCAGGTCCAGAAGATCGATCCAACCCTGGACAGTAGTGAAGTTAAGTCACATGCTGAGAGACAGGTGGGCAGCAGACCTAAAGCACTCAGGACATTGGAAGGAAGACTTCAGAAAAAAGTGGGTACTAGGCTGCTTGCCATGAAGGAGTTAAAAACAAATACAAAACACAACATAACACAACACACTCACAGAGGATAAAGGAAAACTAAAAGAAAGGGGAAAAAAGGCAATTCCAGTGGAAGAAAACTTGACAAGAAAGGTGATGAAATTATAGCTTGCGTCTTGGCTCTGTAACAACCCTCAATATAATGTAAGCACTGTCATTGCTTTGCAAATTTAGAGCCATCTACAAAGCACTCAAGTGTTAATTATGGTTACCAGGCACAATGTAAATGTTCATCTTGATGTAAAAATGCAAGTGCTAGAGGCGGAGAGGTGAAGGCAAGGGAGTGGCTAAAGAGAAGCTGGGAAGAAGTACATTAATCCTAGAAAGTGAGAAATCAATACTGCCTACGATTTCTGGAACAAGAAATCAAGTTCTCAATATACTACTTCACCTTACGTGAAATGCATAATTTGAGGAAAGGGGGAGGGGAACAGTGCTTAGGTGAAATCAAGATTGAACTACAAAAAGTTACCCGTCAAAATGAACTGTAGAAAAGGACTGAAGTGGGAAGAAAAAAACTTCTCATTGTAACGGTTTCTGCATTATAAAGTCTTCTGTGTGATCTGATTTGTAGACCAACACCTATGAAATAACTGGGTGGAAGGAGGGGAGGGGGAGTGGAATTTAAGAGTAATGAGGAAAAGGAAATCAAGGCCACAAGGCTATTCTTAAGGATGAAGAGCAGAAAAGAGACAGGATAGCTGCTGATAGTGAAAGAAGGGGATTAAAAAAAAAAAAAAAAAAAAAAAGCTAAGAGATCATTCTTAAGCTACCAGAGCTAATACGAAAGAAACAGGGAAAAATAAAGGGGGAAGGTGTTAGCCCTAGGAGGACAGGGACAGGATCAAGCGCACAAGGAATACAATATAAAACACCAAACAAACAAACGAACAAAAAAAAACAGAAGAACGTGACCAGAGATTGGTACAATTAACAGTTCACTTCAGAGATTGTCAAACTTGAGATAATAACAAGGTTCCATTAGAATGAGGTTATAAGAAAGGAGTAATGGTGTCAAGTTTGGATGACACTGCAGAGTCAGATATATTAAAAAACTTTAAAGTGTCTTTAGGTGAGTTCTTCACCTCGACAATGACATAACCTATGATAATGGCAGAAAAAAAGGGGTTTAGAGGAAAACCAGGTTAGATGCCAAAAATTCTCAACTAACAACATAGGAGTAGGCAAGGAAAGCACACCAGAGGGCAACAGGAGGGACTGAGGATGGCGTAATCTGTAACATACTAATCTCAAAGGACAAGATTTTTGGTTTCTGTATTAGGGTGATAAATATTACCCTATGGAAGCATCAATGTAAATACTTCCTCTACACCCTAGGTAGATATGATGTGATACCTTTAGGAAAGGCAACATCAGTGAAGGTTCTCTACCTTCTCTACCTTCACTGATGTTGCCTTTCCTAAAGGTATCACATCATTATCTACCCTATCTATCTACCCAAGAAAAGAAATGGTCAAGAGACTAATGCTATAGAAAACTGAATTTATAAGGGAAAGGGGAATTCGGAAGCATCCTGTAAGAAGGACTGGAAGGCAATCAGCTGAAAAAGTAGAAACAGTAAGACAAGAATATGTAAGGAAATATTTGCTGGCAGTATATGACAATTCTGAATACAATGAAGTCTGTAAAATACCAATTTACAGGAAATGCAGAGAACAGAGAACACCCTAAAAACGTGATCAGAAAAATCTAGACTATGGGAAATTATAACCAACATGTTTAAGAAAGAAAAAAAAAAAAAGACAAGGGATGCAGGAAACATAGATTGTAAAGTTACAATGTATGGACCTCATTTGGCTCCCGTTTAAAAAAAAAAACACAAAAACCTAAAACCATTTTTAAAAGCCATTTATGATATATCAGGCATTCAGAAATTTGATTGCTTGCTGAATATTTAAAGATATGAAGGAATTATAATGTTTTTAATTTTAAAAACTGTTCCTATATCTTAGGGATGTATACTGAAATATTAATGGAAGAAATAATATGATGTCTACAATATGCTTCAAAATAACACAGTAACAGGGAAAGCAGGTAGCACAGAGTAAGATGCTACAGGCAATAAGGACTACTGCAGTCGAGTGATTGGTGTGTAAGAGTTCATTGTACCATTATGTTTACTTTTGTATGTTCAAAATTCTCCCTAAGAAAAAAGCTTTTTTAAAGGATGTTTGCTATATTTCATCTATCATTTCTTATGAGTGGTTTCAGGTTACTCAATCAGAAAATTTCAGGAAATGAAATCCCGGATTTTATTTTGTATTTTACAATTCATCTCTCTCATACATTTAAAAGCAATGGTTGTTCATAACATTTACTACAAAATTTTTTGTTTAAAGATTCTGATCTCTCAGTATAATAAAAGTGGTATTAGGTACTGACAGGTTTTTAAAAACGGAAAACTTAAAAAGCAACACGTAAAACTGAAACTTTTAGATGAGACTAAGATGACAGGGGGCATTTGACACCTCTTTGCTTATTTATCAGAAGAAGTATACTAAATAACTTTTGAGCTTTTTAAGTAAAAGTGAATATTTAAGTATATATGTCAAAAATTTTTAGGTTAACAATTGAAAGAAAAGATTTATAATCTATAAAATGGCAGGAAAAAAATTAAAAGGAAAAGCTGGCAAAACATTTTTAAGTCCAAATGTCAACAAATACAATAAATGTTAAATAGTAAGCCTATGAAACCCACCTTCTAGAAGACAAAGAACATCAGACTGTATTTTTTTTGAGATTTTATTTATTTTTTTGAGAGAGAAAGAAAGAGAGACAGAGAGAGACAGGGAATGTGTGTGTGTGTACAAGCAGGAGGATGGGCAGAGGGACAAGCAGACTCCCCACTGAAGGAGTAGCCCGAGGCAGGGCTGGAGCCCAGGATTCTGAGATCAAGACCTTAGCCAAAGTCAGATGTTTAACCAACTGAGCCACCCTGGCACCCAGTGCAGATTTCCTTTTTGAAATCAATGTATACAGTGCTTAGGAGAGACACATAACAAAACCATACAGAAAAGTTAACCAAAAAAGAACATTTTTGTCAAGCTGACAGGTGCCAGATGGTACTAATCCTTGTGATTTTAAGCCAAACTAAAAGAAGGTAACTACAAAATACAAATCAATAAGTAAAAGAAACACCAATGGAAAAAGGAGCGAAAGATATGAATAGATCAACAAAAAAGATGGGGGGCTCCTGGGTGGCTCAGTGGGTTAAAGCCTCTGCCTTTGGCTCGGGTCATGATCTCAGGGTCCTGGGATCGAGCCCCACATCGGGCTCTCTGTTCCGTGGGGAGCCTGCTTCCTGCTCTCTCTGCCTGCCTCTCTGCCTGCTTGTGATCTCTGTCTGTCAAACAAACAAACAAACAAACAAATAAATAAATGCAAAGAAGATGGTAGGTCTCACTTGTAGTTAAGTAAATGCAAATCAAGATACCAAATCATATTCATCAGGTTGCCAAAATTAAGGAGTCTGAAGATACCAAGTGTGGATGAGAAGATGTAGAGCCCTTCAAACAACTGGTTTTAGAGAGCAATTAGTCACATTTAACTGATCTGAAGATACAACTACCCTACAAACCAGAAATTCCATTTCCGGTTATGACCCTAGAGAAATTAATATACCACTGCATGATGTTCACAGTAGCATTATTTGTAATGATAAAAAAACATAGTTTCAATACTACATACACTAAATAATTATAAATATAAATAAATATAAATAAATAATAGTTTTAACAGTACATACACTAAAATTAGAACAATACAGAGACAATTAGTATGGCCCCTGTGCAAGGATGGCATGCAAATTCATGAAGTACTCTGTATTTCTGGGGAAAAAGAGAGAGACAAAGCAAGAAACAGACTCTTAACTATAGAAGAACAAACTGATGGTTACCAAAAGGGAGGTAGATCGGGGGATGTGGGAAATAAGTGATGGGGATTAAGGAGTACACTTGTGATGAGCACTGAGAAATGTATGGAATTGCTGAATCACTGTACTATAAACCTGAAACTAATATAACACTGTATGTTAACTATACTGAAATTAAAATGAAAACTTAATAAAACAAATACCTAAATGTCCATCAGTAGAAAAAATGGTATATAAATTATAGATGGTATAAATGGTATATAAATTATATAAAAATGGTATATAAATTATATAAGATTCTATATAATGGCCATATATATGGCCACTACTTCATATATTATTCATATTCATAATTTGTAATTATCATAATTATTCTTCAATTTTATGAATGAACTAGAGTTTATCTCAAAACATGGATAAATGAATGTCATAAAGATAAGTGAGGTTTAAAAAGCAAGTTTTAGCAGGAGATTGATATTTTTGCACGATACAATTTATTTAAGGTTTAAACCCATGATTTACTACTACATATTATTCACTGATACATATATGCAGTAGAAGTTTAAAATATGCATGCAAATGATACTAACTTCAGGCTAGTGGTTATGTCTAGTGAGGTAAATGGGGGAGACACAGGAGTAGGAATATGTAGATGAGCTTCAACTGTGTCTACAATATTTATTTCTTTAAAAAAATAAGATATAAAGCAAAAAGTAGCCAAATACTGTTAATTTCACAGCCCTTTGCGCCTGCCACATGCCCCACAAGCATAGCTTCCCTACATTTCCAAGAAGAGTTAGCAGGTTAAAGATGCAAATACTAACAAAGTTTCCCAAAGCACAGTGAAGCTCTCAGGGGCTACCGGTGGATCACTTAGAGCATCAACTACAGCCATGCTATATACAATTACGCTATTAGTAAAGAGAACAAAAAGATAAAAGGAGATGTGGTCTATGCTCTATTGACTACTTGATCCAGGACTTGTTCTTCCTCAATTTCTGCTTGAAAACTGAGTCATGCTAATTTTAATAATGTTAATTACACGTAAACTGACTGTATTTTCTTTAAAGAGAGAGTGAACACTCTTCTTTTGTCAAAAACAGAATGTCCTCCCAACACGGCATAAGAAAAATAGAGTCTAGAAATAACGTTATCTAGAATAGAGGAAAATACATTGAGGAAAAAAATTTTTTAAAAAGATATAACTTTTTAAGTGTTTTTATCTCATATTCACACCATCCAATCCATTACGCTACACATTTTGTTTGAATACAAATATTAGAGGAAAAAAATGCCATAAAGTCAGAAATGGTAGAGACTATTATATTAAGTACATTTACCATGAAACCATCAGCTAAATTTTGTGAAGGCAGGGGTTTTGAATGCTTTAAAACCAAAGTACTTTAGTTGTGGGAGGGGAGGTATCACATACTTTAATTATCCAAAACCTAGAAATGCTTGCTAAAGAGAAAGGTCCTCTGTGAATTTGATATAGTAAACCAAAAGACGGTACATAAAAAGCAGTTAGTTATTTGCTGATCTTGCTTTATTTGTGCATACACAGACTCTTTCCCTATCTAAAATATGCTTTAAAAGCTGTATAAAAGCACTAATAGTAAAAAAGGACTAAGGAAGGAATGTCTGGGATAATACAAGAATCTCACTGATTAGATAGGGACATGTGTATCACCTAAAAACAAGATTAAATGCAAAAGAGGGTTTTTTGTTTTTTTTAATGCAGATCCCGTGAAATTCTATGTGAATTTGATAGGCATTAAAAGTTCTTACCATTAGGGATGGGATTTTTTTTATTTTTGCATAGTTTGTACTTCAAACTGTCCACTAGAAATATTATACCAGGAAAGAAGGAAAGAAGTTAGTTCTTATCTTTAATTGGATTCTCCTTATTATTGGTGAATATAAGTAGGTATATTTGTTGTCCATGTATATTTCTTTATGAGTTGTCTGTGGCTTTTTCCTATTTTTTCTTTGTTGTATTTGTCATATACACATTTGTCAGAAAAATAACATAAAAATTTACCCCACTGTATATTAAAACTTACTATTAAAAAAACTATAACCAAAACAGTACTAGCATACACATAGATCAGTGGACCAAAACAGCATCCAGAAATAAATCCAAGTATATATGGGAACTCAAGGTAATAACGATGACATATCAACACAGTAAAAAAAGATACTTGTTTACAAAAGGCACTAGCATAACTGACAGTACAACCAGAGTAAACATGCTAAACTTATACTTTATATAAAAAAAATAACCTATGAATAAATATTTAACAAAATAAAATACTTCCAAAATAAAGTATAAAAAAATACTGGAAGAATCTTTGGGAAACTTTTACCTGGAACCAAAAACTTTGTTATACAAAATGAGAAACCCAAAACTCATATAACAAAAGTCAAACAAATTGACTGTATGAGTCCATATTTACTTTGGCTAATAAAGTGTTTTTTAAGGACACATGGGTGGCTCAGTTGGTTTAACATCTGCCTTTGGCTCGGGTCATGATCTCAGGGTTCTGGGATCAAGTCCCACATGGGGCTTCCTGCTCAGTGGGGAGCCTGCTTTTCCCTCTCCCTCTGCTTGCTGCTCCCCCTGCTTGTGCATGTGCACTCTCTCTGACAAATAAATATATAAAATCTTTAAATAAATAAATAAATAAATGCAGTGATTTTTTATAACCACTTGAATTTTAATGCTTTAGGCAAGACATGGATCTCCCTTTTTCCCTACTATCTTACGTAACCAGCCTTTTTATACACATTAATGACAGTGAAGTCATTCAAGTTTTATAAATGTACAATAAAAAGATCTATTACACTAAATTTTCAATCTCTCCAGAGAAAAGGAACCATAAATAAACCAAAAGATACAGACTCAGAGAAAACATTTGAAATTCATGTATCAAAAAAGGAATAGGTATCTCCGATCTCTAAGAGCCCCACAAACTGATAAAAGGCACAGAATTCTTTTGTGTGCCTAGAAAAATAACAATGTATCACAACCTTCCACCAAATACGTATTTTTGAGCACATACGAAATATTTATAAAAACTGACCTTAAGGAACATATGCTTAAAAATTAAAAAAAGAAAACAACTAAAATTAAACATAACAAAATCTAAACATTACTTCAAAGTTCATTTAACTGTTAATGGCAACAATCTCTGCAATGAGTATATACATTTATTTCACTTTTCCATTATACTTCTCTTTGTATTTGGATCTTACTCCTTCAAAATGACTTAAAACATTTTCTAAATACTATAAATTTGTAAATACTCTAAATACTCTAATTTGTAAATACTCTAAATACTCTAAATTTGTAAATACTCTAAAAATCATTCCTGTTAGCTCTTCTTACTTTCTCCCTTACACATTTGAAGTTGGATATTTTCAGTAAATTTTTTTGGTGCGTTTTAAATCCCTCCACTTTAATTACTTCTATACCAAAAAATCTTTTGTATATGTACATCATTTTCAAACCTAACATCTAAGCAAAAATCAATACAGGAAATAAAGACTGAAGACTACATACAATTATAAATATCATAATCAAAAGAGTTTTAAAAGCTGAGAAAAAAACATACGCTACGAGGTTTTAATATAATCAGGTTTAATATAATCAAATTAATCAGTAAAAAAAATAGACAAAGAACAAGGACAGGCATTTCACAAAAAAATACAAGTATTCCATAAAATGAAAACATGGTCAGTGTCATTAATAATCAGAGAAAGTTAAATAAAAACAAGTTACGTTTTGCCCTTTTTGACTGGCAAAGATTAAGAAGACTGGCAATACCCAGTGCTGGCAAGGATATGAAAGAAACAAGACTATCTAAGAATTTGTCCTTTTAAAAAAGGTAAGAGTAATGGGATGCATATCTATGAATTCTATGAAACATTTTATAATAACGAAAAAAATCTTAAATAACATTAAAGGGATCCGATAACATATTGTATACTTAGTCAATAAAAATACTATGAAGATACTAAAAATGATAGCTTACATCATGGCTTTCATTATATCCTCAGCATTATATCCTGTGCATAGCACAAAATGGACACTGAGTAAGTGTTTACTAAATTACTATGATAATGATCTATTTAATGATTGATTAAATGCTAACTGACTGGTTGAGTGTGTGTGTAGGTGGGTAAGTGACTACGCTGACCCACAGAGTGATGTGAGTGACTGACAGAGCTGCTGAATGAATGAGTGACCAATGGAATGGGTAAATAACAGATCAAGAGAGTAAGCAGCTGACCAAGTGAGTTGAGTGACCCCCTGACTGCATGAAAAAAGGACTGAATGAAAGAACAATTGAATGAATCGCTAATCATTGAAATGGAAAGATCTCTATAATACATTGCGGAGTTACACCTCACATGAGAATACACAGGACACTATTCATGTCGCTATACAGAAACATCCAGAAAGATAAACAAAACTTGTTAAGCAAGTTCTGTCACAATCAAGAAGCACTTGCAATTCTTTTTACCCCTTTGATTGATGAATATAATTTTTAATGGCCACTTTTACTCACTTGAGTCTTACTATTTGAAGAGATACTGTTCAAAGCTTGTATACTACTACTGCTCTTCACAACAGTATATACAAATATGCAAATACGTATCTTTTAAAATACTATAATTCTTTCACATAAGAAGCAAGAGATCTAAGATGAATACGTAATCAGTTTTGAGACTGGAAAAAAACAGAAGGAGAACAGATACTCACTTAAGGATACTAAAACCACCATTTTACCTGGCACCAGTCACAAAAGTAACATGTATAACAGGCAACAATTTAAATCACCTTCTGAGAAACCAGATGTGAATGATACACAAACAGAAAGGTGAGAAAATAGAAATTATTCTGCAAATTTAACCCCTTCCCTATTTTTAGTCTTAGGAGTAGCTTTTGAGCTACTTCTTAGAATCATATATATATGTGTATATGTGTGTGTGTTCTATATAGACACACACACACATACACACACACACACACACACACACACATATATATATATATATATATAAAACACATGCAAAAAATGTTGATAAAGATGGAGGAAAGTGCTTCAAATACATTTTAAAAGTTGGGAGGGGTCACCTTTAAGATTCCTCTGAAAAACCATTATATTCCAACCCTGTATCACAAGAAGTTTTTTAAATACTTTTTTTTAATTTTAAGAAGTGATGTGTTTGCCTATAGAAAATAAAGTTGTACAGGAAATTTAACTCTACTAGTGAGGTATTTAACACTATCATTTGCTACTAACATTCAAAACAAATCTAAGCTATTGAAAACAGTATGAATTTAAATTCGTAATAATTTCAAAAATACAACATGCTAGAAGAATATTATTTCAGATATTTTAAAGATTATAAATGCATCAAATAAAAAATAAAATTAAGCATGGATAAACAAGCAAATAATGAGGAATAAACACAAAAACTCTCTAGACATTGAAGCATTTTCTAATTTGAATGAATTTCCACTTTCTCAATTTCCCATCATAAATTAGACTGACTATAATTCACTGTTTTCTTCTCTGGGTCATTCCCTAGCCCTAAAATCCTCTCCTAATGAATCTTGCCATGTCAAACCCTTATGAAACCAATATATTGGAACTTGAGGGGGTTCAAGTCTCAAATGGACTACCCTGCAGATTGCTATTATGAAACCACAAACTTCTCTTTATACGCAAGAGATAAACCATATTGTTAGTTTTTAACAATTTAAGGCCAAAAATTGATTAATAAAAGCAACTCACAAGTTAATATCTATTCATTAAATACAAAAAAACCCACCTCACAATAAATTCAAAAAAAGTAGAATAAAAACAGAAAACCAAGGTTAAATGCAAGTGTAAAATAAAAGAAAGAAACTTAATCATTAAATTGAATAGGCACAAAGATCTGCTTATATCTCTGAACTGTTACTCATTTTCTTTTCAAACATGTGAATTCCTTCCATATGCTAAATATTGTGTAGGACCTGAAAATAAAGAAATTACTAGAAACACTCCCTGACCTAGAAATCATAGTAGTTTCACATGAGCCACTACTGGAACAAAACAAAGGCTGGAAATAGGCCCAACTATATATGCAATTTAAAATATTAGCATATCCCACAGCAAAGAAAAGATGGATTATTCAACAGATAGTGTTGAAACAACCATCTGAGGGGAGAAAGTTGGATCCCATCTTATACCTTGCACCAATATAAACTCCAGGTGGATCAAGAAAGCATGGGAGAGTTTCAAAATATAAAGAGCAGAGAAGGGGGATCTAAGTATAATTTAAAAATAAATAAATAAATGGGATGACTAACAAAAAGAATAGCATAAAAACCCAAAATGTATGTGTGACCAAAAAAAAAAAAAAAAAAAAAATCACAGAACAGAGTCAAAAAGATAAGAAGACAACCTGGGGAAAATATTTTACAATTTATTTCACAAACACAGAGCTATTATCCTTGATCTAGAAAGAGTTCCATTAAATCAAAGTAAGAGATCAACAATCCAACAGAAAATGGGCTGGTGGGCACCTGGGTGGCTCTGTCAGTTAAGCCTCTGACTCTTGGTTTCAGCTCCGATTATCACCTCAGAGTCCGGGGACTGAACCCTAAGGTATGCTTCATGCTCAGCTGAAAGTCTGCTTGAGATTCTCTCCCTCTGCCCCTGCCCCCACTCACACATGCTTGGTAGGCGCTCTCTCTCCCCTTCTGGAATAAATAGATCTTTAAAAAAGAAGAAGAAGAAGAAAAGAAAATGGCCCAGAATATGAGTGAACAATTCTCAGAAAAGGAAAATTTAAAGCAAACTAGAATTGTAAGATTCCATTTGTTATATCTTAAATTGACAAAGATCAAACCATCAAAAACAGGTGTGGAAAAGTACAAACCGGCATTTCTATGAAGATCAGTTTGACAATATTTATTGAAATTAGCAACATATACCATTTCTGAATCAGCAATTTCTCTTCTATTTAATCTACAGCTATGGCTGTATACATGCATATCAACATATGTACAAAGATATTTAATACTTTTTGAATTCTAAAACACTTTTCTAAAATACATTTGAATTCTATTTAAATGTGTGGACTGTTCAAAAAATTTTTTGAGTGAATAAAGAGAAAATACAGACAACTCTTTCAAAGAGTTTTAAAGAGAATGGACCATGGGGCAGTCTTTAAATTCTTTTTTTAAAAGTCTCTCAAAGAGACTGTGGAGTCAAGCAGTGGTATAAAATGGGAACTGGCAAACTTTAGCTCCCAGGTCAAATTTGCCAGTTGACTGTTTTTGTAAATAAATCTTTACAAGCCCATTCATTTATGTACTGTCTATGGTTGCTTGTGCACCAAAAAGGTAGAGCTGAGTAGTTGCTGCAAAGATAATCTTGCCCACAAAACCTAAAATATTTACTATCTGGTCCGTAATAGAAAAACTTTGCCAATCCCTATTTGTTTGGTTTTTTAAAGGCTTAAAATATATTTTAGTAAGTTGATGCTGCACTACGGCTCCATTTCTCAGAAAAACTCCAAAGATACCAGGGACAAATCAAACATGGTATACCAATAAAAAAGAGCACGGCGTAACTACCTAAGATAGGCAAGGCTAAGAGCTACTGTCCAACTGTTCAGCACACAGCAACCCTGTTACCAAGACTACTAGGCCTATCAAGAAAAGCTGTAAACAGCAACATCACAGACACAAAAGGGCTGTTCCTGTGCCAACCCATTTCAAATCAGTGATTCTCAGTCTGGTCCCCAAACCAACATTATCAGCATCATCTGGACACTTAGAAATGCAAATTATTGGGTCCCATTCTAGACCTTCTGAAACAGAAATTCTGGGGGTGGTGCCCAGCAATTTGTATTTCAGTTGGCTCTCCAGGTAATTACCACCAGTTTAGGGGATAGTTCTTGTACAGCCAAGGAACAGGTAAGGACACATCTGAGGTTTTGAGTTTACATAATTAAAGGGGCTTGAAGAGACTTAATGAAAGCGAAAGGCCCCAACAAGGCTGTTGGTGAGAGTTTCAAGGCAATTAAGGAAAATACTACTGGGAAGCTGAATAAAAGGAGACCCTTGTTATGTAATAGCAGAATGTCTGGCAAAACTATGACCTAAAGTAACATAGGAAATGTAGTATCTACCTAATGAGTCAAGGAGACTCTAGGTAGAATGCTGAAGAAGCAAGGGGAGGCTTCTTCTAGTTGCCTTCCTGAGAGAGTAGAGAGATGAACTAAAGAATGAGCCATTTTGAGTGCCTGGGTGGCTCATGGGTTAAGCCTCTGCCTTCGGCTCAGGTCCTGATCCCCGGGTCCTGGGATCGAGCCCCATATTGGGCTCTCTGTCCAGCGGGAAGCCTGCTTCCTCCTCTCTCTCTCTATGCCTGCCTCTCTGGCTATTTGTGATCTCTCTATGCCAAATAAAATCTTAACCAAAAAAAAAAAAAAAAAAGAATGAGCCATTCACTTTTTGAATGCAATTTCAAGCAAATGTAAAGGGCTGAGAATACCCTTCTCAGCCAGCAAAATGTTCTTAAAGTAAGAGAGCTTCAGGGCAAAGATTAAATCTAGAGTGGGACTGTAAGATCCACCGTTAAAACCTCAGAAAGA
Source organism: Lontra canadensis (assembly GCF_010015895.1). Lineage (NCBI taxonomy): Eukaryota > Metazoa > Chordata > Mammalia > Carnivora > Mustelidae > Lontra > Lontra canadensis. The sequence goes on from NW_022631025.1 coordinate 4,927,839, forward strand.
TCCAAGTTAGTACCTCACTGATCCTTTCAAACAAAAAAATTACCTACAGATCTTAAGGGTACTGCTCCACAGTAGCCTCACAGGGAGCCTAAGGTAAGAAAAGGCTCCTCTAAGAGATTTGTAAGTATGGCTTTTGTCTGATGGAGGAGATTATGACCTGATACATAGGAAGTCCACAAATTTTTTTAAAAGAGCTACATCGGCTTAGAATGAAGGGGACAGTAACTACCTAAAAATGAGGCTTTGGGACCCTGAATGACTATAAGCAGCAAACAAGTTCCAATGGTTACTCAGTTGCAAAGACGGTTCAGGTCTTTTGGGAAAAAAAGAATGATTCAGAAAGCGAACTCAATGACCAAAAGAAGCAGTTATGGCCCACTGGGAACAATTATGGTCAGTAACACTGAGCCCTACTCAAGGAACTGCCAACATATGCCTGCTGGGTTTCATATTTGTTTTAGACTACCATATGCTCCCTTGTCCCTCTTTTTGAACAAGAATTCTAAGGCAATTAACATGTGCCTTTCCAGTCTAGTATGTTAACCCTGTGGGGGCACAGTCCTTGTCTCTTCGCAGGTCTTCAGCTAAAGAGTAATCACTCTCAAGAAACAGACCCAAGGAACCTCAACAGCATCTGGACTTAGATGATGAGATACTAGATTCTGAGCTGATGTCATGATGGGACATAAATTAGAGACCTCTGAGGAGGGAGTTAGTGTATTTTGCATGTGAGAGGCATGTGAGAGACATATGAAGTGAGGCAAAGAAGGCGAACTATGGCAATAGTATGGTCCAGAGATGGCCATAACAATATCTCCCATCCCACATATTTTCTTTCACATGGGACTAGTTAACAGGTGGAGTCTAATCCCCACCTCACCCAAGTTCACTGAAACACGCGCTTTTAAATCCCATCTCACCATGTAAGAAAGACAGCTACAGTGAGGCTCCCATGTATGCTTCAGTCAACAGCCCGCATCAACTACCAATCATGTAAGTGAAGACACCTCCAGATGACTCATTCTAGTCCCCCACCTTCACAGTACCCCCAGCCAACAAGTCTTCCCAACTGAGGTTCTAGACTTTGTGGAATAAAAACAAGGCATTCTTGGTGTACCCTATCTGAATTACTGAACCATAATATCTGTGAGCCTAATAAAATAGTTGTTTTAAATCACTAAGTTTTGCAGTAGTAAACAGCAATAGCAACCAGAATACACACTGCTGGAAGTGAGCCAGTAGAGGGAAAAATTGAAAATGCAAGAAAATGAGGGAGAAATAAAATAGCAAAGTATTTGAAGGCAAAAGGAGATGGGTTTCTCTACATAAGTAGTGGAGAAGCCTTAGATACAACACTGACCAATTTATTAATTTTAAAGAGGAAAAGGGCAAAGGCGCCTGGATGGCTCAGTCGGTTAAGCAACTGCCTTTGGCTCAGGTCATGATCTCAGGGTCCTGGGATGGAGCCCAGGTCAGGCTCCCTGCTCAACAGGGAGTCTGCTTCTCCTTCTCCCTCCACTCTTCCACCTCCTGTGTGCGCGCGCTCTCTCTCTCAAGTAAACAAAATCTTTAATAAATAAATGTGAAAAGGGCAGAATATAGGCACAGATACAGGATGAGGAGGGGTGTTACTGATGGTGGATTATGTTATTTAGAAATATGGAGGTAAGCACCAGAAGATACTTAGAAAATCTGAAAGTGGTTTACTGGAAAGCAGGAATCAGAGATGGAGAAGGAGCAAGAGGCTGGTTTTTTCGCTATAAACCATAGTAAGCCATTATTTAAGTTTATTCACATATTACTATGTGACTCCACATTTCTAAAGTATATACAAGTTTTTTTTAAAAAGATTTATTCCATTCTCTCCTTTTCCAAATGGGGGGGGGGGAAGGTTCAATGATCACATGAGTTGCTCAAACTCATTTTGACAGCAGTTAGTCCCTGATCCCCCTTGATTTCCAAAACAGTGCACTTCTTCACATCACACTGACGTCCAAATTACAAAATATTACCTAGTGTCATTTTATTTCATAATCAGAATTTATTAAAGTCACTTTAGTAAGCAATAATGAATACCCTAATCCCAAGGACTGACAGCAAAAGAGCAGGTTAAAGTATGTCCTTGGGATCAAAATAAGCATTCTGGCAAAACAAACAGCCCATGGATTCTCAGCCTAGTCCACCTCTGATAACTGTACTGTACAAGTTTTAAAGACAGATTATGCTTCCTTTTACCCTTTCCAGCTCTCCTAATCTGAACAGTTTTAACCATGCTACCTTCACTTCTATAAGTTATTTACCAAGGATTTCTCTTGCCTTTTAGAAATTAATACCTTATCATTTTATTCAGATTTTACCAGTACAGACACACCCAGAGATCCCCTTTCTGACCTGTGAGACCACTGAAGGTCTAACAAGACCACTGACTGTCTACTCATTCAAATAATATATGTGTAAGGCTAATTCCCTCAAGGAATAGCAGTTACTTATATAATGTGATATGAAAGGACACAGATGAATGACAAAGACTGTCAAAAATACATCCCTGTCTTTATCATGCCTAAAATTCTCATCTTTAGTCCCAGTGATGAGAGCTTTGGATAGAGGTCTCCATTACTCACCCAACTGTCAAATCCAAAGGTCATCTATTATACTAAGGAGAACAAAATACTAACAGTGGCTATTTCTACATGGGAAAACTATAAGCAATTTTCTTCTTTCTTCTAGTTTTCTTGATTTCATGTTAGGAACATTTTTAAGGCCTTTTTTCAGTTCTAACTCTTCTCATTTCTTGGCGGTGATCAACAATGATCAAAATGTTAATCATTCCCACCCTCTTAACCTACCCACCCACTTGCCTCTCAGGCCGACTGCTCCTTTTTCATTTTTTTTGTCAGTTCCTCTTCTTTCACACTGTAATTACGGGCAATACCCAGGGCTCAACTTCAGGTCCACCGCTCTTCTTTCTGACCACCACAATTTCAGCCTTAAATTTCTCTACCGAGTTCTACTTAACTACTGTCTAGCCATCTATTTTCACTTGACTATCCCACTGTCATCTCAAACTCAAGATACCCAAATTTAAGTCCAGCGGTTTAGATCTCTCCAAACAGCTACTAATACTTACATTCTTATCTCTGTCAGTACTGCCATTTAAAAAATTCTACTTCTTTCTTTGTCACTAACTGGCTGAGTAACTTTGTACAAACTTTTAAATCTCTCTGGGCATCGGATTCCTAATGCACAAAATCGATGGACTAGCCCAGATGTTCTCAGATGTCTTGGCATTCCAACAGTCTTCAATTTCTTATGTCATTGAGGGTCAAAACTTCAAAGTCATCTTTGATTACTCTTCCTCCCCCTTACCCCTTCACCACATGCTCCCTTCCTATCCAGTCTATAATGAAGTCTTATGCGACATCTCTCCAGTCCTGTTTTCACTAAATCCAAACACCAGGCCTAGATTATTTTCCCAGCTCTATCACTTCTCTTTCCAATTCATACATAGCACTGGTACCACAGTTTTTCCTAAAATACTCCTTTAGCATGCTCTTTCTCAATCCAAACTTTTAAAGTTTCTCTGTTACCTATGGAGCAACGTTCATTCTTCCCATCCTAGCACTAATTCCAATCTCTATTATCAACCTGATTTCTTACTACCCTACCATACAAACCTTCATTTCAAATTGTTTTATGTACTGTTCTCTGAAAATGTTGTGCATATTTTGCTTCTGTTTACCACTTGTACAAGGTCTTTCCTCTTATGCAAAATAAAATCATGCCAAGTTTTGATTTTACCTCCTCTCTGGAGCCTTCCCTGCTCACTTCAACTCTAAGTCATCTCAAATATCCATAATTTTTATTATTTACCTTATCTTCCAAATTACATTTTAAGTTCTCAATGAAAGGAAGCTATTTCATATCTTTCTGCATCTCTTTGGACATAACAAAGTACCTTCTACATTGTAGATATTAATAAATATTTGTGTGGTGACTGACTAAAGCTCCTTTCTAATACACAGCACTTACTGAAAGCTCCTCATGTGTTCAGCACTCTGTGTATGTGTTCCTCAAAGAATATATAACCAACAAGAAAAGATAAGGTTAACACTAGGGAAATAATTATCAAACTACCAAATCAGGATATATAAATAAACTACGTGAAAATCCTCTGTGACTTAAAAGAACAGCAGAAATATAGAAAGGAAAAAGCAGTATGTAGTGAGAAATAGTTTCAGAAATGAGGAAGAATTTTAACTGAGAATATAGCCATGGTAATAGTAATAATAATAATTATTATTATTAATTAATTAATTAATAATTACAATAATAAAAGCTAAAACTTAAGGTGTGCTTAATGTGCCAGACACCGGTCTTAAAGACTTTTTATTTATTAATTCACTTCATTCTCATTACAACCCTATGGAAAAAGTACTACAGTCATCCTCAAGTTTTCAGATGAGATTGAGGCCCTACTTTGTTATGGAATAGTGAGTGGTACAAAAACAGAACTAGGCTAAGTGGAAAAAGGATGGAAAACATAAATGGAAGTTAAAAGCTGAAATAAGCATAACTATTATCAGAAAATGTAGAAAGTGGCTTGAAAGATTGCAGCAGAGAATGCTCATCGAGGTTCCTTAAAGACTGAATAAATAGGGCAGGGAATAATGACCAAGTCTCCTGAGAGCCAAGAAGAGAAAGTTAAATTTAACAGGTAGAGTGTGTGAAGCCACTGAAGATCTGGGGACAAAAGAATACCACAATAAGGAATATTAGTGATATTTTTATTGTGGATAAACAGAAGAAAGAGATGATGGATTCTAAGAGGCTGATATGACTTTCAATATTCTAGGCTGAGGAAATAAGTCCTGGTGGTAAAGTAGGTAAGCAGAGCTATGAGGGAGAAAAGAAATATGGACAGGACATGTTGAATGGGTTAACACAAGAGGTGAATGAAAGAGGTAAAGATACCTAATTTATTATTTTTTAAAGATTTTATCTATTTATTTGACAGAAAGAGAGCATACAAGCAGGGGGAGTGGCAGGCAGAGGGAGAGGGAGAAGTGGGCTCTCTGCTGAGCAGGGAGCCTGATGTGGGACTTGATCCCAGGACCCTGGGATCATGACCTGAGCTGAAGGGAGACACTTAGCACTGAGCCACCCAGGCATCCAAGATGATACCTAATTTAAATCTATATGATCAGGAGAGAAGGAAATTCCAAAGGGGTGTAAAAATGATGATTTTTCATTTGGAGCATGGTAAGTTTAAGGAGACATTCAAAATACTAGAAAAGTAGGCCTGGAATAACCAGGAAGTGACCAGAATAACAAATGAGCAACAGAATTTGGTTTTGTTTGTTTGTTTGTTTTAAGATTTTATTTATTTATTTGACAGAGAAACAACAGTGAGAGAGGAAACACAAGCAGGGGGAGTGGGAGAGGGAGAAGCAGGCTTCCAGCTGAGCAGGGAGCCCAATGCCGGGCTAGATCCCAGGACTCTGGGATCGTGACCTGAGCCCAAAGCAGGCGCTTAACAACTGAGCCACTCAGGTGCCCCAGCAACAGAATTTGTTTTAAAATGAAAGGGGCGCTTGGGTGGCTCAGTTGGTTAAGCGTCTGCCTTCTGCTCAGGTCATGATCCCGGGGTTCTGGGATAGAGTCCTGCATCTGGCTCCCTGCTCAGGAGGGAGCCCGCTTCTGCCCTGCCTGCCACTCCCCCTGCTCGCGCGCGCGCTCTCTCTCTCTGTGCCAAATAAATAAAATCTTAAAAAAAAAAAAAATAAAATGAAGAACAAGGCAAATGTTATAAAGATATTAAATAGGAGAGGAAATATACTAAGCCATGATCAGCTGGTACTGGCTTTGCACCAATAATTTTATCAATAATTATATCAATACTTCTGGTGGGGACAGAAATCAGTTAGTGACCAATATTTTAAAAAATGCAGTTTTTCCATTTAAAAAAATTTTGTTCATATCAGTAAAGTCAACCAAAAGCTAAGGCAAGGGTTCCCAAACTTTCTCCATTCAGGGAATTCTTAGTTTTAGTAATATTTGCACAGCACTCCTGTGAGTGGTGTGAATACTTGAGTAGGTGAATTCAAGCTATTTAATATCCTTACAACTTAATTCTTGTCCGGCCTTGTACAACTTCTTGGAATCAAACTGAACAACATCACACTCTCATTTCCTGTATCACACTGATCCTCATACAGTAGTTGCTTTTTATCAGAGCAACTTCTTAAAAAAAAACAGCTTTCAAAGACATGGCATTGTAGAAAAGAATGTGTCAATTTAACATTGAAACTGTGAACTACCTCAAACTAATAGTTCCAAGCCTGAGTTCACTGCTGCTCTTGGGCACCGCAGCACACAGTTTGGGAAACTGGGAGCAAAGGCAAGGGGCCTAAAAAGAGGGAAAACAAAATCTAAGAGGGGAGGGGAGGAAGAAAGTTCTTAGCACAGCTAACCACAAGAGGGCAGCACAATAGTTGGTAGAGGCCACACAATGGTGGGGGGAGGGGTGTCAAGTAGCGATAAGAGTGGAACCTTCCCATAAAAAGGATCTAAGAAGACCTAGTTGACCAGTTCAAGAACTCTAAGTGCTTTTTCTCCTTCTACTAAAGACGAAGAATCACTGGTCCCTGGCAGACCACCTCGTGCAGAGTGCTATTGCCCTTCTCTAAATCTCCTTTGCCTGCGGGACCCATGATAGTAGCCAAGGCTTCAACAGTAGCCAAGCATTCCCCTGCACAATCTTATCCTCACAGCAACCTTTTAAGAAAAGCGGGGCTCGGGGCACCTGGGTGGCTCAGTGGGTTAATGCCTCTGCCTTCAGCTCGGGTCATGATCCCGGGGTCCTGGGATGGAGCCCCAGGTCGGGGAATCTCTGCTCAGCAGGGAGCCTGCTTCCTTTCCCCTCTCTCTGCCTGCCTCTCTGCCTACTTGTGATCTCTGTCAAATAAATAAATAAAATCTTAAAAAAAAAAAAAAAAGAAAAGCGGGGCTCAAAGACATTTTAAATAATATGACTATCAAGGGGCAGGAACACCAGGATTCAAACCCAGATCTGACTCCAGAGCCAATGAGCTTCCCTATTCTGCCTCAAAAGTATCCCACCTTTCAGCGACAGCCAGGTGAAGTAGAGAAAAGACATCATGATCCCTTCCCATAACTGAGACACCTGTCTCTGTCACTAGGAAAACCCACTATACAAAACAAACTATTGTTTCCTTTAATTTTAATTTTAACATGCTATGAACTCCAAACACAGGACATTCAGTTCGAGCAAAAACAAAGCTTCACACTCTCATGTGGTCAGCAAATACAGTAACTTTCCTCTACAGGTAAGTACATGTACTATTAAGACAAGCGTTGGACACATCCAATTTGCGGGTATGTTTCTCTAACAGACATGTTGCACGTGCAAGCTAGTGATTTCCACACTCGTGATAAAAGGTGAGTGGGGTGGGGAAAGACAGGTCTTCAAATGTGCTGGGTGTTGCACAGAATATTTGCATTAGCAACGACTCACTTGTACAACCTATTAAGAAACCAAAAGCAATTGTCATCTCTCTTATCCCCACTTCTAGTTTCCTTCTCCGCATTTCTCCTTCCCTCTATGACACACTCAGCCGCTTCTGTCCTTTCATTCAAAGAAAAGGAGTCTCTCCTGACTGATTAACCACCACCGGAAAGCAAACTGGGTAAATTCAACCGACACAGCAAACTTGGGCAGATAAAACCACCCAGGAAGCACTCAGCGTGGTAGCAGAAACCCCAGCAAGAACAGCTAACGTGTTCTCTCACTTGGTATCCCTTATTCCTTGAAAACGTTCCTCCTTGAAAGATTAACAATCTCTGGCTGCTCGAGGAGAAAGAGTAACTGGCAACGCTTCTTCTGCAAAGCCTTGTTACTTGTATGATCGGAGGAGAAAGAAGCAGCGGTATCTCTTAAAGGATCCGAGAGGGCAACAGTAAACACCCCCGAATCGCCCTGCCGGACCAACATTCTAAGTTCAGCGCTGCCATTTTCAGAGGGCTAAACCACAAGGAGCCCGGCCTGTCTACACACGCTCCCGGCCGTCCTACGCACGCACTCCCGGTTCCCCACACTCGCCTTCCCCGCCACCGCACAGCCCAGCCGCCAGGATCGCAAACCCACCTTCGCGAGAAGGGGAGGAAAGGCCTTTTTCTTCAGAAGCGCAGCGGTTCACATCTTGTTCCCTCGCCAGGTTCTGAAACCTAAAAAAAAGAAGCAACCGTTATTACCGCAGAAATCCAGGGGAAATAGATGCTCTCCCCTAGGCCATTCCGACGTCTAGAACATTTTAAAGAGCAGTAAGGGGAGAGGGAAGGCGGATACAAGGCACACAGGGATGCAAACAGCCAACAGCGAAACACGCCGCTGCCGGCTTCCTCTCCCAAGAGGAAGGCGTTTTGCCGAGAAGTTTACTGCCCTCGGAGGGGCAGAGCGGCGGTCAGAGGGTGGGAGGGAGGTGTACCGACGCCCGCTGCCCCCCACCCAGAGGCCAAGCAGCGATCGCACGCACCAGCTGCACCGATCCCGCGGCGAGGACGCGCCCCCAGGCCCGCAGGGACGCTCCGACCCGTCGCCCGCGGCGGGCCGAGATCTGCGGAGCCCCCGGCGTGGGTAGGGGTCCAGGCGTCCGCCAGGCTGGGCCCTCCCGGGCCCTCCCGCGCGGAGTCGGCTCCCACTCACATCCCTGGGCGGCGAGCCCCGGGCCTGTCCCCGCGCGGCCGCAGCAGCTCCCCGCCCCGATGCGCGGCGCGAGTCCGGGCCCGAGGACCGAGCGGCCGAGGCGGCAGCACCAACTCCCGAGCGCGCCGGGCGCCGGCCCAGCCTGTCAGGGCTCAGGGAAGCCGTTGGCCGCGGCCGCCGCTACCCCCTCCGGCTTCTCTTCCTCTCTCCTTCTTCCAGCTCACACCACTCCCACTTTGGGCAGCCAGGAAGCCTGTCGTCACAGGCGTCGTCTCCGCCCTCTCCCGGGCCACCCCGTCTTCTCAGTGCCTCAGGCGACACTGGCTCGGAAGCTCTATTTGCGTCGGCGTCAGCCTCCACTCAGGCGGACGGTTCACTGCTGACTGAGACCGACCCGCGGGACTGGCGGGGGCGGAGGCGGGGGCGGGACCCAACCGTGCACCTCCTCCCCCGACTGCGCGTGCGCGCCTGCGCCGAGCCGCCCCGCTGCCCTTCTCCCGGCGCGCACGCGCGAGCGCCGTGGGCCTGGCAGAGGCGGCCGCGCATAACCTGGGCTTCTCGGGAAGTTGGCGGGAGCGCGCGGAGAGTCCCGGGCCGTCCCCTGGGAGAACGCGCGTGGGACATGGAGCCGGGGCTGGCTACTTGGGCCCCACAGGCCCCAGGAGCCCGGCGCCGGCGCTGGGCCTGGCCCTCCCCTGGCGGGCGTGTGTGTGGCCGCCGCCCGCCGTGAAGGCGGCTGGGAATGAGTCAGCCCCGTCGGGAAGGCGCCCCCTGCACGCAGCCTGGCACCACAGCGCCATCCTTCCGTGCCCTGGTGTTGGTTCCCCTTCTGCTTTCGCTTCCACGTTCCGCGTCCGGCAAACCTGTCCTTCCCCAGTCCAGGCCTCTAGGCCGAGGGGAAGTGGCGCCGAGGGTTGGGGCAACATTCAGAGGCACTGTTTTGTGCAGGTGCAATCCCGAGCGCCTGGCTCCAATCCAAGAAAAGGATGAGGGTGGAACGAGGCGCCCAGCTGCTTGCCGATTGGCGACAAGACCCAGCGAATGAGGAGAAAGAGCCCACCGCCTCCCCAAAGCCCCACTGGTTCGTTCAACGAATATTCGCATAGCATCTACCAGGTGCTGGGCTGCAAGGGCTCCAAGGATGCTGCTATGTAATTGCAACCCGCATTCTACTTGCTCTACTGGAGCATATATTCGGATAAAAGTGACAAATATACTTTGTATCATATACCAGGATATAATTGCACCTAAGAAAAATAATACAAAGTAAAGGAATAGAAAGTGAGGAAGCAGTGTGCTATTTTAGTGAGGGTGGCCAGGAGAGACCTCCCAGAATAAGTGACATCTGAGCAGAGATGCGAAGGATGAAAATGAGCCAGTTGTGTGACTACATGGGAAGAGAGTTTCAGGCGGAGGGACTAGCAAAGGCAAAGACCCTGAAAAAGGAATGGGCTTGATAAGTTCAAGGACCAGGAAAGAGGTCAATGTGGTTGGAGGACAGTGAAGGAGAGGGCAGTGGAAAGAGATGAGTCCAAAGGAGTAGCCTGGAACCCAACTATGTACGGTCTTTCTCACTTATTAGCCCTCTTTCTCTCTGAAACATTTGATGCATTTATACCGGTTTCTCCATTCACAAATGATGCTGAGATTCAGGTCTAACTTGAATTTAATGATTTCTTTAAATCAACTCACCAATGCAACTCTTGCATTCCTTCTTACATAAGACCCATTGCAAAAGGTCTTTGAGCAGATGATAGGAAATGATAGGAAATGACTTGAATTCATACTGACTCCTTCAAAGTAAATAGTGAACTACAGCTCTTGTTTTCTCATAAGAGGGAGGGAGAATTGCGTTCCTATGGCTACTGTTTTACAAGCAAAATATGCTGGAGGGTCCTTATTTTTAATATCTAAAAAGGAATAAAAAATAATTGTGAGTCGATGGCAAATCTAAAATCTGCTTAGAATATAAAGGCCAAGATCACAAGCAGCAACCACCATGCAAGTTCCCTTTTCCTGAAAATGAAAACTGTTACTGGAGTAGAAACCAGAACACAGACCCACACAAAAAAGATAAAATGACAGAGTTGTCCTTCATGTCACAGCTAAGATTAAAATCATCTACCTGAATTGTGGAAATGGAAACATTCGCTTTTGTGAGAAAAAAAAAAATGCCTGCTTTATGAACTCTGCAACACTGCAGAGGTATTCACTGCAATGAGTGATATTTCTATATTTTATAATACTTATTTATTCAACCAGACATGGTGCCTGTTACCAGCCACTGCCTGTGTGCAGGAAGGAAAAAGTGAATATTCAGAATTCCTTGTGGCGGAAGGTGTGGTGTCTAAATGGGTGTGTCTTGATAGGATGGGGGCCCCGAAATGCAGGGTGAAGATCAGGTGGGATCCAGGGGCACAGGAGGCGAAAGAGTTCACCCAAGGCAGAACAAAGGAGATAGAAGTTTATCAAATACACGGAAAGGGAGCTGTGCACAGGACAGCCATGGAGGGGCTGTCTGCACCAGGTAGTGGGTCGGGGCCATTTTTCAAAGGGGGAAGATAAAGAGGTATGGCAACATATGGAATTCTCCTTTTCTTGGTAATTGTGCCTACGTGTAAATAGCCTATTGGTCAGTTAGGGCCTCTGGCTATTTTGGACCTTCTCTACATTCCATTGCTCAATCCTGTTTGCCAGAAAGCAGCCTCTACAAAGGGACTTTTTTTTTTTTTTAATAAAAGTGATTTGGATATGGAAGACAGGTGGACTGAAAAGAAAAGAAAAATTCTTAGATTTATAGAATTGAGAAGTTTATCTGCCTGTCCAGAGAGATAAAGTGACTTGTTTAGGGTCATTCAGAGAATGGAAGCCTCTCTTCTCACTAAGACAGTATGATTTTTAAGTCAATATTCCCCTCAAATGTTGAGCTCTTTTCACCCTGTAGAGAATTTTTTAGCTCTTTATGTGATCCCTGGTAGTGGCATAGCTAGAAAGTTGCTCCCAGGGCAAACATTTCAGAAAGATACCCCTATTTTTTATAAGGATAAAAAAGAATTCCAAGAGAGAAATTTTTTTTTTCTTTTAGAGAAAGAGTGTGGGGCAGTGGGGCAGAGGGAGTGGAAGAGAATCTTAAGAAGGTTCCATGCCCGGTGCAGAGCCCAACTTGGGGCTGGATCCCATAACCCCAAGATCATGGTCTGAGTTGAAATCAAGAGCTGGAGGCTTAACCAACTGAGACACTCAGGTGCCCCCCAAGAGAACAAATTTTACCAACTCTTTCATGACATTCTTTCACATACTATGAGAAAGAAGAAATGTGGGTTGGAGGATTTATTTAGATTCAAAACTGATTATATGACCAGATCTAAAAGTAAAAATTAGCAGCTAATTGTCACCTTTATGGGGCAGTGTGTGGCACCCACTAAGATCCTGTCCTTCCACTGCAGCAGAACATGGAAGCAGTGGGTCTCGCTACTGCTCTCCAAACTACCTCCACAGCGAGACTGTGACAATGTTGTCAGATGGGATTTTGGCTATTGTGTCTCTATAAAGTTCTTAGGTGGTTTTGATGCAAAGGCAAGGTTGAAAAGACGTGGCCAAGGGTTTAAGAACTTAAGCTTGAGAGTCTGGCAGACCCAGGTTTGAATCCCAGCCTTCACCAAGGATGTCATTTCGATTTTCTAAGCTTCCATTTCCTCATCACTATAATAGGGATAGTAATATCTTCCTTGAGACATCTGGAAGATTAGATGAAAAAGTATTTTTAAACCCTTAGCACAGCTATTAAATGTGTATTACAGTTGTGGTAAGGTCAATTTACAGATATCAGCAGGCTGGGAGGTATGAGAACTATGTTGGATTTTATTAGTAATCCTGAAGCATTTGTCACGATCTATCACATTCCACAGAACTGTGTGGGCTGTAATGATAAGGACCGAGTTTTAACAGAGATAAATGCAAAGACTTACATTTGGGCTTTTTCACAACGGGTTTGTTGCCAGAACACAGGTGTCGTGAAAACCACTGCTCAACCTAAACCAAAAGGGGAAAGAAAAGACTCGCATTAACATCGTCATCATTGGACACATAGATTCGGGCAAGTCTACTACTACTGGACATCTGATCTACAAATGTGGTGAGATCGACAAAAGATCTATCAAAAAATCTGAGAAGGAGGCTGCTGAGATGGGAAAGGGCTCCTTCAAGTATGCCTGGGTCTTGGATAAACTGAAAGCTGAACATGAACGTGGTATCACCATTGCTATCTGCCTGTACAAATTTGAGACCAGCAAGTACTATGTGACCATCATTGATGCCCCAGGACATAGAGACTTTATTGAAAACATGATAATAGGCACATCTCAGGCTAAGTGTGCTGTCCCGATTGTCACTGCTGGTGCTGGTGAATTTGAAGCAGGTATCTCCAAGAACAGGCAGACCCATGAGCATGCCCTTCTGGCTTACACACCGGATGTAAAACAGCTAATTGTTGGTGTTAACAAAATGGATTCCATTGAGTCACCCTACAGCCAGAAGAGATACAAGGAAATTGTAAAGGAAGTCAGCATCTACATTTAGAAAATTGGCTACAACCCCGACACAGTAGCATTTATGCCAGATTGTGATTTGAATGGTGACAACATGCTGGAGCCAAGTGCTAACATGCCTTGGTTCAAGGGATGGAAAGTCACCCGTAAAGACAGGAACGCCAGTGGAAGCACGCTGCTTGAAACTCTGGATTGCATTCTGCCACCAACTCATCCAACTGACAAGCCCTTGTGTCTGCCTCTCCAGGATGTCTACAAAATTGGTGGTATTGGTACTGTCCCTGTGGGCCGAGCGGAGACTGGTGTTCTTTAAACCTGGCATGGTGGTCAGCTTTGCTCCAGTCAATGTTACAACTGAAGTAAAGTCCACTGAAATGCACCATGAAGCTCTCCGTGAGGCTCTTCCTGGGGACAACATGGGCTTCAATGTCAAGAACATATCTGCCAAAGATGTTTGTCGTGGCAATCTGGCTGGTGACAGCAAAAAATGATCCACCAGTGGAAGAAGCTGGCTTCATGGCTCAGGTGATTATTCTGAACCATCCAGGCCAAATCAGTGCTGGGGATGTACCTGTGCTGGATTGTCACACAGCTCACATAGCTCGCAAGTTTGCTGAGCTGAAGGAGAAGATAGATTGTCATTCTGGAATAAAGCTGGAAGATGGTCCCAAGTTCTTGAAATCTGGTGATGCCACCATTGTTGATATGGTTTCTGGAAAGCCTGTGTATGATGAGACCTTCTCTGCCTATCCTCCTCTAGTCCGTTTTGCTGTCCATGACATGAGACAGACGGTTGCTGTGGGTGTCATCAAAGCAGTGGAAAAGAAGGCAGCTGGAGCTGGAAAGGTCACCAAGTCTGTCCAGAAAGCTCAGAAGGCTAAATGAATATTATCCCCAATACTTGCCAACCTCATCTTAATCAGTGGTGGAAGAACAGTCTCAGAACTGTTTGCGTCAACTGGCCATTTAATTTTAATAGTAAAAGACTGGTTAATGATAACAATGCATCATAAAATCTTCAGAAGGAATGTTTTGCAGACCATTTGTTTGTGTGTGTGTGTGTGTGTGGCAGTTTTTAAGTTATTAGTTTTTAAAATTAGTACTTTTTAATGGAAACAACTTGACCAAAAATCTGTCACAGAATTTGGAGACCCATTAAAACAAAAGTTTAATGAGGAAAAAAAGAAAGATTTACATTTGGGTAAAAAACCAAATATAACCAAAAAACCTATGCATTAAATGATGAAATAATAAAAACATCATTCTTAAGAGGAGCAAAAAAAGGGACACCTGGGTGGCTCAGTCGGTTGGGCATCTGCCTTCAGGGCTCAGGTCATGATCCCAAGGTCCTGGGATTGAGTCCCATATAGGGCTCCTTGCTTGGCGGGAGCCTGCTTCTCCCTCTGCCTGCTCTGCCTTTTCAGCCTGCTGCTCTCTCTCTCTCTCTGACAAGTAAATAAATAAGATCTTTAAAAAGAGAGAGAGAGAGAGTGAGAGCAAAAAAAGACACAGAAAAGTCCTTAGAAAGGGAAACAGGTCAAGCAAATGGTTGGGGATAGATGCGGAGTTGCTTTGTTTCTTTCCAAGATAGGGAAGAGTACTTTTCTGAAGGCAAGGGAGGTAGCTATGGAGAGAGGCTGATTTATTCCTGGTCTAGTAATACAAACGGAAAGGCAAAGGCCAGAGTGTGAATCAGATAAACAGACAAGCTTTGAACCACCCAGATATTTTAGAATCATTCATTTCAAAGTTTGCTTAGCTATGGCGGTGGAGGGAGTCAAAAACCTCCTCCGTACTTCAGCATATCCCTGATCTCTCATCCTTCCTTATAGTCCCAAAGATAAAGGTGTTCCTAGCAAACAGATCCCTCTTTCCCTTGAGATCACCAGATACATTTAACTTTGGTGTATGAAAACCAAAAGTTTTCCCCTCTGTAAACAAGGAATTAATAACCTTCTTCAAGTGAGGATAATTAATTGGTGAAATATGCAAAATGTCTATTATAATTATGCTCTACTGAAACTGTTTTACTTAAAACAGGGGTATAGTTAGCAATTCATTAAAAATATTTTTCTTTATAAAAGGAGTCATATCATGATTCACTCTTAAAAATAGAAATTCCCCTGGCATAATTTTTTGTTTACAGAGCATTAATTCTTCAGTTCTTATTTAAATTATGGATTCTGCCCTCTTTCTCTAAGAATGGTCCTCTTCACCAAGAATAGCCAGCCTCTGGCCCCTTTTTGTTCATGACCCAGCCCCCACATCCATTGATGGCGGCATGAGTTGTCACCTGACTCAAGCTGAGCCAATCAAGGTCTCCCTTTCGGAGAAGCCCAAACTGGGATTCAAAGACAGTTGCTCAGACTTCTCTTTTCACTTATTTGCTTCCTATGCTCTAAAGTTAAATCTGCCATTGTGGTGTGGCCATCTTCATGTACATGGAGTTGCACAGAAGGCTGATTTGCTGGGGGGGAGGGGCGGGGGAGATTAACACAGATCTAAGACAGGACAGATAAAAAGAGAGAAAGCACACCAACAGAGTCCTCGTCGTGTTTCAGTTTCCTCTTCCTTCTAAGGCCCAAAGAAACTTCCTGTATTTGGTATCTTGAAAATATTTCCTTATGACAAATTTCTCCTTTTTACTTAAGCTAGATCTACGAGTGTAGAGTACTTGCTACAAAATAACCTGAAGAAGACAGATACTATAGCACACTGATGAGAAGAGAAACAAGAAATACTCTCTCAAATCCCAAGAGAGAAGATGTACAACTTTTAAAAATCCAATTTAGCCCACAAATTCTCAAGTCTATCTCCAATGAAGGAGCCAAGCATAACTATGTAAGTATCAGTCACAATCTGAGACATTACACGGAACGCATGTAATTTTGGATAGCCAAAAATAAGCTATCTTTGAGCAGGGTGGCTACGTCTTACAGAGAAATTTTCCTCACCCTCACCTCCTCTTCCAAATCATCACTCCCTTCAGGGCTGTTGGGTTTTCTCTTCTCACTCACTTCATCCAACTTTCTCTGTAACTGAATTTTGTGAATCTTCTGGGCCATAGCTATAGTAATTGCTGTGGTCACTCCACTTCAGTTAAACAATTGACCCAAGGGAAATCTAATTTGATATTAAAACATCTTACTGGTATGTTTAAATACCGTGTATTTCAATTTCCCCTATGAAATACACAGTGGGACAAAAAAATGCTGCCTAAAGCAGTTCTTCAACTTTAACTTCTACATACCCCCAATGTCTATAATTTGTCCTTAAGTATATTTGTTCAACAAAGACACCCCTCCCCGTCCCCGTCTCTCCCTCCATGCCTTCTCTTTCTAAGTAAGGTCTGGAGGCTGCACTTCTTTACCTCTGCATGATGAGAGTTGGTCAAAGGGAAAGCCAGTGTTTTCCCCCCATCATAGGCAGCTGGTAGTGAGGGAGCACCGTCTTTAGGGTGGTCTTACTTTATCCACATTTCTGTCCTCTCAGTCCTTTTGGAAACCTGGTACCCAACAGTGGCTCATGTCTGAATTTGTTGACTTGAAATATGTTTTCTTAAAAAAAAGACACCTATGCTATTCTGGGCCATTGTTGAAATTATTGAAGCTGAAGGACTATGAAGTATTTTATTTGTTTTTTAACAAGGAATTTAGTTTTATTTTCTCTGTGCATTTCCAAAACCACTTAGGACTAATTTAGGAAAACAAAAAACACCTGTGGAAAAAAAGTTAAACTTGAAAAAAAAAAAAAAAAAAAGCCTGAGAAGGATTGGTGCCTTAGCTGTAGGGAGCTACAGAAATTCTGATTGGTCCAAAGAATTGAAAAGATACTGGGAAGCTAGAACAGGAGGCAAAAGAATGAGAAATTACTAAGGAAAAGGGTCTGGAAGTGGGCCACAAGGGGAACTGGAGGCGGGGGGGTTGGTTTGGGTGGAGGGAGGGGGCCCCCACTGGTAGCCATCTGGTGGGAGCCCATTGTATCCATGGGGGGCATCCGTGGAGGAGGTCCATGCATCCCATGTAGAGGCATAGACCTGGATGACGCATGGGAGATCCAAACAGAGGCCACTGGTGAGGGAAGGGAGGCATGCCCATTAGAGGAGGTCCTAGGTGAGGCACTCCAGGTGGGGGTTGGGGTGATGGCTGCCCCCCAGAGCCTGATGGCCTGGAATGGGGATGTCCTGACCCACGAGGGCCATGGTAGGCCAGCTGCATCTGAGACATCCCTGGATGGGGCATCCCATACAGTGAGAATTGGTGAGGATGTGCGTATCCACGTCCAGGATGTCCAGACCCTGCATTCCTGATGATGGTGGGCCATGTCCTCCAGCCCCAGGAGACACAGGTAATGGGGGCCTAGCTGGGGGTGTCCCAGGTAGGAGGGTTCCAGGAGGCAGCACTGGGGGTGGGAGGGGCCGAGGAGGAGGGCTACCTGATGGAGGAAGCCCAGATCCCAGTGATGATGCCCCAGAAGTGGGGGTTGAAGGCGAAGAGGGTGAATCTGCGAGGAGCGGACGAGGGCGTCAGCCTGCGAGAGTAGGTTCTGGGCTGCCAGAAGTTGTTCGGCTGCTGAACCCTGGGGCTGACCTTTGGAGTCCTTTTCAAAGGCATAGGACACAGTGATAGGGCGCTTACAGAGATAATGCCCATTCAAAACGTGAACAGCTGCCTCCAAAGCATCAAGCAAAACAAAATTAATAAAGGCATAATCTTTGGCGTTGCCTGTGTTAGGGTCCCGCACAATCTCTGGAGTTTGTAAAATCACCCCAAAGGCGCTGCAGATACCATAGACAGCCTCCCATCCATCTCTGAGTCCGGGTTACCAAAGACAATGTTGGCCCCACATCCAGGTTCTTGCGAGCTGATGCCTGGTCCACCTTCCCACACAGTTTGATCAGGTTCATGATCTTCGTGGCGTAGGCAGCTTCCTCGTCGCCCAAGAATTCCACAAAGCCATGGCCTGCTGCTGACCTGTGACTTCATCCTTTGGCATGCGGGAGCTGACTACTGGCCCTGCCTGGAGGATTAGCTCCCACAGCCGTAGCTGGCCAACCTCCCCGTCCAAGCCTCCCACGTAGACAGCGGCGCCCTGGTTCTGCTCGGAGATCCACCTGGCTGCGTGGCAAGGGGCTCCTGCATGCTCCATTATGAAGTGCTTGAAAGCCCACTGAATCAAAGTCGTATGCAAAAGTCATCTACTTTCGTAACTGTTAATAATGATCGGTCAGACTTCAGTTAGGAATTATAAATTGTGAATTACAAATTGAATCCATCAAGAAGACACGTGGAAGTCCTAACTACCAGTAACTGTGAATGTGATTTCATATGGAAAGAGGGTCTTTGCAGATGTAATCAAGTTAAGATGAGGTCATTGGCCCTAATCCAATACGACTGACATCCTTTTTTTTTTTTTTTAAGATTTTATTTATCTGAGAGAGAGAAAGCACACAAGAGGGAGGAGGGACAGAGGGAGAGGGAGAAGCAGACTCCCTGCTGAGCAGGGAGCCCGACACTGGGCTCAATCCCAGGACCTTGAATCACCACCTGAGCAGAAGAGAGATGTTTGACCACCTGAGCCAGACAGACACACAGAGCGAAAAGAGCCAGGGAAAGAGAGTCAGAGACTAGAGTGATGCATCTGAACCAAGGAACCCCTCAAGCTACCAGAAACTGTAAGAGGCGAGGCAGGAAACCCTTCTGAAGGCTCCAGAGAGAGCACAGCATGGCCATTTGCTTGAGCGCAGACTTGTAGCCTCCAGAACTGTGAAAGAATAAATTTCTGTTGTTTTAAGCCACCCAGTTTGTGATACTTAGTTCCAGCAATATAGAAATACAACGCCCCTACATTTCTCAAACTGAAACTGAGAAAAGCCTGGAGAATAACTTTCTCTTCTAGTATCAACACTGTATACTATCTCCAAGTGAACACTGATATCACCATTCATTTGAAGAAAAAAAAATACTGTTTCTTTGCTTTCTCCTTTTGGTGCTTTTGTTTACTTGTGTTTGTCTTTGGTTTTTCTTTCTTTTCTGTCATTGTCACTGCGTCTGTCAGAAAGCAAGCATGACAGGTGGTAATAGTCCACAGGCAAACTCTTTCGGTCAGGCAGTCTAATGCTATGAATATTTTAGTTTCAGGTGCTTTCTACTCAGATGCCAGTTCAACTCTTGTACTACTCACAGAGCCTGTTCTGGAAATCGACAGCACTACAAGTAATAAAGTATCTAGCAAGAATCATGCATCTATTATCCTTATCATCTTATTATCTATTATTCTTATTCAGGGACTAAGAAGATTTGTTGAACAAGCTACTTTTTTTCTTTTTAGATCTCATAAGTAAATGTTCCAAATAATATAGATAGCAAAGTATAAGCAGTAGAAGGCCCCCCAGGCCCTCCTCACTTGCCAGATGTAACCACTGACGACTATTTGGTATGTTACGTTTCAGACTTTCTCCTAAGCATTTTCCTGCCTATCTCCTATAGATGCAGTTTCGGGTTCTGTAAACAAAATGGGTAATTCTACACTACTTTTTTCTGTGACCATTTTTTCACTTCAACATGGAGATATTTCATTCAACATGTATGCTTTTTAACTCTTACATGGTATTCAATAAGACAGGTGACTCCTAATTTATTAAATAATTCCCTGATCTATCAACATTTAGTATTGTGATTTTCACAATTAAAAACAGGGCTAAATTGGCACATCATTAGATATTTCATGGGCACAAGGGTGTTCCCTACGATAGTCACTGGACTGCCTGGGCCAAAGGAAACACATATTTAAAATTTGGTGGCTCCTGTTAAATTGACTTTCAAAAATCTCATAGAAGCATATAAATACCCATTTCTCTGTAATCTCACTAACTCTGGATATTATGATATTAGGTAATTTTAATTCCAAATCACATTAATTCCAATAGTTCAACAAGTATCTATTAAACACCTATTACGTGACAGGTGTTCCACAAATGTCACACATTTCTTGGTATGTCTACCCATTCTTTTTTTTTTTTAAGATTTTGTTTATTTATTTGACAGAGAGATGACCAGTAGGCAGAGAGGCAGGCAGAGAGAGAGGGAAGCAAGCTCTCTGCTGAGCAGAGAACCCGAGGCGGGGCTCGATCCCAGGACCCTGAGATCATGACCCAAGCCGAAGGCAGAGGCTTAACCCACTGAGCCACCCAGGCACCCCTATGTCTACCCATTCTTGCCTCCACTTGTCTTTAATACACTTTTAAGCAGACATAATAATACTAGACTGTAAAATTCACCAACCGTCTTGACCAAGCAAGTAATTATTCAATCACATTCAAATATATCTTTGAAATCAGCTGCCTTATACCATTTTTCTTATGGAAGAAAATGATTTCTAAGGGTAAACACTGATGACATACAAAGACCTGAGATTTTTAATGCCTAGGGGACCTTGATCAGTTATTCAACCTTTCCAAACTTCTGTTTCCTAGTCTCCCCTATGAGAATATTAGGGGTGCTTACCTTTTAGGACTGATTTTAAGTTACAGTGATGTAACATATAAAAAACATCAGTAAATTCCTGATAATAATAATAGATGACATGAGAGTACATAAAACACACCGATCATTCATCAAGGACTTTACATGTATTAAATCATTTGAGCCTCACAATAACTCTATGAGATGGTTCATTTTGTTACCTTCATTTCAAAAGGAAGAAACTGAGGCACAAAAGAATAACTTTCCTAGGGTCTTCCTGAAATCCTGCCAAGCCAGGGCTGAACCCTAGAAGGCCTGTCTTCAGAGCCGATCACATTCTACTATCTCCTGAACAGGCAATCAAGCAATAGATATTATTTCCTTTATTCTTATCGTCTTACAGCAGAGTCTACTGAATGCACATCCTTACTTAAAGAATGTTAAATATGGTGATGGAAGCTGATTCATTACATTCTAAAGAATCAGGTAACATTATTTACAATTAATGTATAACAAAGGCTTCTACCCAGGGACAGATTCTTGTTTGCTGGAACAGCTCCAGATGTTCCTGTGTGGTAGAGCAGTGGTTCTCAAATTGTGGTCCCTGGATGAGCAGTGTCAGTCCCACCTGGGCATTTGTCAGAAATGTAGATACTTGAGCCCAAACTCAAACCTCCTATATAAACTTCTGGAGGAGAGACTGTGTTTTAACAAGACTTCCAGATGATTCTGATGCATGTAAAAGTTTAAGAACTGCTATAGTAGGGAATCCATGTAATGGGTGAAGTGAAAAGAAGAGAAAAGAAATAGCCAAAGAGCTTAGATTGACTTTCAGAATAAACAGATGGTGCAGAGAAGGGGGATGGGGAATGACAAAAGATATGTGAGGTCCGAATATGAAACCTGACTTGAGGGACAAGCAGAAAGAAGAGATCTTTGTTTCACATTGCCGCAGTATGTGTAGGGAAACAAGAGGGGACAACGAACGATGATTTTAAAGTATTTTGCTTTATGTTATAAATAAAATTCACTTTTTTAAAAAAAAATATTTATTTATTTATTTATTTGACAGACAGAGATCACAAGTAGGCAGAGAGGCAGGCAGAGAGAGAGGGAGGAGGCAGGCTCCCCGCCAAGCAGAAAGCCTGATGTGGGGCTCGACCCCAGGACCCTGAGATCATGACTTGAGCCGAAGGCAGAGGCTTAACCCACTGAGCCACCCAGGTGCCCCAATAAGATTCACTTTTATGCCCTTAAAAGAACAACTTGATTTTCAAGATGGCAGCAGACCAGGACCACCCTAGGCTCCACTTGTCTCACAAACACAACTAGATAACAATCAAATCATCCTAAATACCCCAGAAACTGACCTGAAGACTGGCAGAACAAACTCCACAACTAAAGGGAGAGAAGAGGTCACAATGAAGAAGTTAAGAAGTGCAGAGACATGTTTTAGGGGAGAATCAGATCACAGTGCAGAGGGGAGGGACCCATGGTCATAGAGAAGGACAAGAGAGAGAGAGACAGAGAAAGAGAGAGGCACGCACACACAGAATAATGCACAAGGAGAACATTTTCCCAAAGCCACTGGCTTGGAAAATCAAAGAGGCTAAATTTCGTGAGTTCTTGAAACCAGTGGGGATTAAAGCAAATAACCCAGGGCAGACAGTGTGGAAACAGCATCTGGAAAATGCCTGGGGTACACAGAAGGCAAATTATTCTCTCTCAGTCAAGCTTGCCTCAGTCCCAGCATGGCAGACCCCTCCCTGAGAAGGCCAGCACAAACCCCTGCTCATCACTTGTACTGACCAGAGAGCTCTGCAGGATGTCAGTTCTGGTGGAGCTGGTGTCAGGTCTCATTTCATGAGCTTATGAGAACAGATCTAGTTAAAACTCACCACATTCAGTCCAGGGACTAAACACTGCCCACAGTAAGCAAGGACAGGCTCTGCAAATGACGAGCCAGGAGAGAGCAGCCGAAACACAGTAACAGAGTGCACACAGCACACACAAGAGACAACTGTCTCTAAAGCAACAGTCAGTACATGACCTTGTCTTCAGAAAGTCAATACTTTCAGGAGCAGAAGACATGAATAAGCTTTTCAAACACAGAGTAGAAGGAGAGACTTAAATAAAATGCTAAGGTGGAGGAATTTATCCCAAATGAAAGAACAAGAAAGAACAAGGCCAGAGATCTAAGCAAAACAGAAATAGGTAACATGCCTGAAGGAGAATTTAAAGGAACAGTCATAAGGATATTCACTGCTCTTGAGAAAAGAATAGATGATATCAGCAAGGCTACAGAGATATAAGATTTAAAAAAGAATCAATCAGAGATGAAGAATGCAATAAACAAGGTTGGAAACAGGCTTGATACAATGAAGAGCAGATTGGAAGAACCAGAGGAGCGAATTAGTGACCTAGGAGAAAAAATAATGGAAAATAATGAAGCTGAACAAAAGGGAGAAAAAAGAATTATGCAACACGAGAATAGACTGAGGGAGCTCAGTGATTCCATCGAACATAATAACATGCATATTGTAGGAGTCCGAAAAGAAGGAGAGAGAGAAAAGAGGGTAGAAAATTAATTTCAACAAATAATAGCTGAAGACTTCCCTAATCTGTGGAAGGAAACAGACATTCAAATCCAGGAAGCACAGAAAACTCCCATCAAAATCAACAAAAGCAGGCCAACACCAAGATATATTGTAATTAAATATGCAAAATACAGTGATAAAAAAATCTTAAAAGCAGCAAGGCAAATGAAGTCCTTAACTTACATGGGTAAGGCAAGCAAGAGATCTCTCAACAGAAATGTGGCAAGACAGAAGGGAGTGGTATGATATATTCAACGTGCTGAGTAGGAAAAAAGTTGCAGCCAAGAACATTCTAACCAACAAAGATATCATTCAGAATAGAAGGAGAGATAAAGAGATTCCCAGAGAAATAAAAACTAAAGCGGTTCATGACCACTAAATCAGCCCTGCAAGAGATATTAAAGGGGACTCTTTCAGTGCAAAGGAGAAACCAAAAGTGACAAAGACAAGAAAGGATCAGAAAAAATCTCCAGAAACAATGACAAAACAAGTAATAAAATTGAAATAAATATATATCTATAAATAATTACTTGTACATGGACTAAACGCTCTAATCAAAATATAGAGCATGTCAGAATGGAAGAAAACAACCAAGACCCATCGTTACGCTGCCTGTTAGAGACTCGTTTTAGTGGAGCCTGGGTTGCTCCACTGGTTAAGCATCCAACTGCTGATTTTGTCTTGGGTCATGATCTCAGGGCTGTGAGATGGAGCCTGTGTTGGGCTCCACACCACGCTGAGCATGGAGCCTGGCTGAAGATTTTGTCTCTTTCCCTCTGCCCCTTCACCCCGCTCACATGTGCTCTTGGTCTCTCTACAAAAAAAAAAGAGAGAGAGAGAGAGAGATTTTAGACTGAAAGACACCTGCAAATTGAAAGTGAGGGGGTGAAGAAACACTTGTCGTGCAAATAGATGTCCAAAGAAAGCCAGAGTAGCAATACTTAGATCAGACAAACCAAGAAATCAAAGAAGAAATTTTTTAAAAATATATGGAAACAGATGAAAATGAAAACATCTTTGGGTGTCCAAAGTCCCAAAGTCTAAAACCTTTGGGATGTAGCAAAAATGATCCTAAGAGGGAAGTATATAGCAATACAGGCCTGCCTCAAGAAGGAAAAATCTCAAATAAACAACCTAATCTTACACCTAAAAGAGCTAGAAAAACAACAAGAGAAGCCTAAAGCTAGAGGAAGGAATGAAATAATAAAGGTTAGTGTAGAAATAAGTGATACCAAAACTGAAAGAACAATAGATCAGATTAATGAAACCAGGAGCAGATTCTTTGAAAGAATTAATAAAATTCATAACCCCCTAGCCAGACTTATCAAAAAGAAAAGAGAAAGGACCCAAATAAATAAAATCACAAATGAGACAGGAGGAATAACAACCAACACCACGGAAATATATATATATATATATATATATATATATATATATATATATATAATATATAAGAGATTATGCACAACTAGACGCCAACAAATTGGACAACTTGAAAGAAATGGATAAATTCCTAGAAACATTTAAACTGCCAAAACTGAAATGGGAAGAAATGGAAAATATGAACAGACTGATAACCAGCAAAGAAATTGAATCAGTAATCCAAAAACTCCCAACAAACAAAAGTTCAGGGCCAGAGGCTTCTCAAGGGAATTCTAACAAATATTTAAAGAAGAGGTCATACATATTCTTCTCAAATTATTCCAAAAAATAGAAATGGGAGGAAAACTTCTAAATTTATTATATGATGCCAGCATTACCCTGATACCCATATTAAAGACCCCACTAAACAAAAGAACTACAGGCCAATAACCTAGATGAACATCAATGCAAAAATTCCCAATAAAATACATGCAAACCAAATCCAACAATACATTAAAAGAATCATTCACCTTGATCAAGTGGGATTTATTCCTGAGTTCACTATTCACAAATCCATCAACATAATACAGCACATTAATAAAAGAAAGGATAGAACCATATGCTCCTTTCAATAGATTCAGAAAAAGCATTTAACAAAGTACAATATCCGTTCATGATAAAAGCCCTCAAAAAAGTAGATTTAGAAGGAACATACCTCGGGGCGCCTGGGTGGCTCAGTGGTTAAAGCCTCTGCCTTCGGCTCAGGTCATGATCCCAGGGTCCTGGGATCGAGCCCCGCATCGGGCTCTCTGCTCAGTGCAGAGCCTGCTTCTCTTTCTCTCTCTCTGCCTGCTTCTCTGCCTACTTGTGTTCTCTGTCTGTCAAATAAATAAATAAAATCTTTAAAAAAAAAAAAAAGAAGGAACATACCTCAATATAATAAGGGCCATCTATGAAAATCCCAAAGCTAATATCCTCAATGAGGAAGACCTGAGAGCTTTTCCTCTACAGTCAGGAACAAGCCAGGGATGTCCGCTCTCACCACTGTTATTTAGATGGTGTTGAAAGCCCTAGCCACAGCAGCTGGACAACAAAAAGACATAAAATGTGGGGCACCAGGGTGGCTAAGTTGGTTGCATGACCGACTGTTGATTTCAGCGCAGGTCACAATCTCAGCTTGTGAGACTGAGCCGCATGTCAGGCTCTGAAATGGGTATAAAGCCTAATTAAGATGCTCTCTCCCTCTCCCACTGCCCCTGCCCCCCTCTAAAAAAATAGAAAGAAAGAAAAGAAAAGAAAAAAAGAAATAAAAGGCATCCAAACTGTAAAGAAGAAGTAAAACTTTTACTATTTGCAGATGACATGAAACTAAATATAGACAACCCAAAGACTCCACCAAAAAAACTGCTAGAACTGATACACGAATTCAGTAAAGTCACAGGATACAAAATCAGTGTACAGAAATCGAATGCATTTCTATACACCAGTAACAAAGCAGCAGAAAGAGAAATTAAGAAATCAATTCCATTTATAATTGCACCAAAAACTATAAAATACCTAGGAATAAATGTAACCAAAGAGGTAAAGACATGTACTCTGAAAACTATAAAACACTTAAGAAAAAAATTGAAGATGATGCAAAGAAATGGAAAAACATTCCATGCTCATAGACTGGAAGAAAAATATTGTTAAAATGTCTATGCTACCCAAAAGCAATCTATACATTTATTGAAATTCCTATCAAAATACCAATAGCAAAAAAAAAAAAAAAAAAACCTACAACATTTTTCACAGAGCTAGAACTATCCTAAAATTTATACGGAACCACAAAACATCCTGAATAGCCAAAGCAATCTTGAAGAAGAAAAGCAAAGATGGAGGCATCACAATTCCAGACTTACAGTTATATTACAAAGCTGTAGTGATCAAAACAGTATGGTACTGGCAGAAAAATAGACACAGAAATCAACAGACTAGAATAAAAACCCAGAATTGAACCCACAACTATATGGTCAGTTAATCCATGACAAAGCAGGAAAGAATATTCAATGGAAAAAAGACAGTCTCTTCAACATACATAGTCTGGGAAAACTGGACAGCTACATGCAAAAGAAAGAAACTGGACCACTTTCTTATACCAAACACACACACACACAAAATAAATTGAGAACAGTTTAAAGACTGTTTAAAGACTAAATGTGAGGCCTGAAGCCATTAAAATCCTAGAGGAGAACACAGGCAGTAACCTCTTTGCAATCAGCAGTAACAACTTCCTTTTAGGTATGTCTCCTGAAGTACGGGAGAAACAAAAGCAAAAATAAACTATTGGAACTACATCAAAATAAAAAGCTTCTGCACATGGATGGCTGGGTGACTCAAGTTGCTTAAGTGTCCAGCTCTTGGTTTTAGCTCAGGTCATGATCTCAAGGTCGAGATTGAGCCCTGCATCCAGCACTATGCTCAGCGTGGAGTCTGTTTCAGATTCTCTCTCTCTCTTCATCTGCCTCTCCCACTCATGCTCTCTCTCTCTCTAAAATAAACAATAAATAAATCTTTTTTAAAAAAGCTTCCACACAGTAAAGGAAACAATCAACAAAACTAAAAGGCAACCTACTGGATAGGAGAAGATATTTGCAAATGACATATTTGATAAAGAATTAGTATCCAAAATATATAAAGAACTTTTAAAACTCAACAGCCCCAAAATGAATGATCCAACTTAAAAAAATGGGCAGAAGACATGGAGAGGCATTTTTCTAAAGAAGACATCCAGATGGCCAACAGACACATGAAAAGATGCTCAACATCACTTACCATAAGGAAAAGCAAATCAACACTACAATGAGGTATCACCTCACACCCATCAGAATGGCTCAAATTAACAAAACAAGAAACAACAGGTGGTGGTGAGAATGTGGAGAAAGGGGAAACTTCTTGTACTATTGGTGGGAATACAAACTGGTACAGTCACTCTAGCATGGAGGTTCCTCAAAAAGTTAAAAACAGAACTACCCTACAATCTAGCAATTGCACTTAGGTATTTACCCAAAGAATACAAAAATAATAAATCAAAGGGATACATACACCCCAATGTTTATAGCAGCATTATCTATAATAGCCAAATTAGGGAATCAGCCCAATTGTCCATCAATTGATGAATAAAGAAGATGTTGTACATTTCTACAATGGAGTATTATGCAGCCATAAAAAAGAATGAATGCTTGCTAATTGCAACAACATGGATGGAGCTAGAGAGTATTACACTAAGCAAAATAAGTCGGTCAAAGAAAGACAAATACCATATGATGTCACTCATATGTGGAATTTAAGAAACAAAATAAAGATGCAAAGGGAAAAAATAGAGGGAGATGCAAACCAAGAAACAGATCCTTAACTACAGAGAACAAACTGAGGGTTACCAGTGGGGAAGTGGGTAGGGGGATGGGTTAAACAGACGATGGGGATTAAGAAGGGCCCTTCTGTGATGAGCACTGGATGTTGTATGGAAATGTTGATTCACTATGTTGTACACCTGAAACTAATATTATACTCTATGTTTACTAACTAAAATTTAAATAAAACCTTAAAAAAAAGAGTACAACTTCAATTTGCTCTTCAATCATTCTTAGGTATTAAACTTGTGCATATTTGAGCAGTTACTGTGTAATGTCTAGATCATATAGAAGTCCATAATTTTATTAAGGTTATATTAAGTTACAATGCAATGGATTGAAGTCAAATTGCACTGGGTAAACTTTATACAAATGAAACAAATTCTAAAATCACAAAGTGTTGAAGAAGCTTACAGATCATAAAGATCACTGATTAGATACAGTCATCAAGTCTAATACCACGTTCTATAAGTTACAAGGGTTGCAAAGATGATGCAGCCCAAGCAACCCACCTCCATCTTGTCTTGCAGGACAGGTTTAAAAAGAGTTCATTGCATAAGAACCCAAAGACTCCCTTGTAGACCATGAAGGCAGAAATATCTGTCTCATTCCCCAGTGCATATCCAGTACCATTCAAAGTTTGACACATAGCAGCTGCTAAGAAATATTGATGAAATTAAAATTGCAATGTCTCCCAGCCCCCAGCACTCCACTCCCTACACCAGTCCCTTGATTTGATTTTCTCCATAGCACTTCTTACCACTTCACATAGAATATATTTCATTTATTTATTTGTTTATCTTTTCTCAAGTAGAAGGTGAGATCCAAATGCATTATATTCATCCTGTATACCTAGCACCTAGGACAGGGCCTGGTGCCTCATTGTAGGTACCAATAACTATGGAATGAATGAACTTTTAATTATTTTGCTGTATATTCTATTAGGTAAGGATTAGTATGTCTGTTTCATGGACAAGAAATGAAATGCAGTGAAATTAACTGGCCCAAAATAATATAACCATTAAATATTAAAGTTGCTGTTTGAAGTTAGCTATCTTCCCATGAAGGATGTTCTCTTAAAGTAGATGTCATTTGAGCTTAAAAGTGGGTAGTACTGGAACTGTTTTCATAACTTACGTGGCTTCTTTCAAAAATTTACATTCTGTTCTGCAGCTATAACCTCCACATTTATGGTATTCTTAGTCCTACAATAACAGGGGGGTAACACTCATCAGTCATTTTGCTATAGTTTCTCTATTTGTCAGTTCATCCTTTAGTGGTTTCTTCAAGAAGGGATCAGGAGAACTTGTCTCTAAGTAGTGAATGCTCAAAAATGGTTTTCTGTTTCTTCTCTACTTAAACAAGTTTGGTTACCATAAATTTTTTGGTTGTACCTTAGTTCCTTTGAAGGCTTTGGAGGTATTTCCCTCCTCTCTTCCTTTTTTTTTTTTTTTTTAAGATTTTATCTATTTATTTGGCAGAGATCACAAGTAGGCAGAGAGGCAGGCGGGGGTTGGGGTGCGGGAAGCAGGCTCCCGGTGGAGCAGAAAGCCCGATACGGGGCTCGATCCCAGAACTCTGGGATCATGACCTGAGCCGAAGGCAGAGGCTTTAACCCACTGAGCCACCCAGGTGCCCCCCTCCTCTCTTCTAATGCTGGAAATGGGATAATAAATTTTCCTAAGCCTATGACTCGCCTTCAGAACTATCATTTGCCAATCTTGTTTTTTTCTACCTCCCTCTATATTTTTTGCAAGCCCCAGATACCATGTAATTTGTCCTGTAAATATTTAGTGTACACCTCTAACTATATGTATTTCTAACTAGTAAGCACTTCTTAAAAACATAACTATCATGCCATTATCATAGCACAAAGAAACCAAAAATGCCTTAATATCATGTATTATCTAATTCATATTGAAATGGTAACTGATTGTCCCAAAGAGGTCTTTTGATAGTTGGTATGCCCACTTCCATTTTAATCAGATAATTCTAGATGTTGTGTTAAGAACAGTCTGCAGAGGCCAAAAGCAGAAATACGGAGACCAATAAGGAGCCCATCACAAAGACCAGGTGAGAAACGGTTTGGACTGGACCAGAGAAGTGGCCTTGGAAAGAGTGAGAAGTTAAAGCATTCTAAATATGTTCTAAGTTAGAATCAAAGATTTGCTAATGGTTTGGAGCTAGGGTGTAAAAGAAAGAAAGCCTCCAAAGACGACTCCAAGATTTTGGCCTGAGCTAGTGTAAGGATGACTATCCATGATGAAGAAGACTGGGTAAGGAGAAGGTAGGTATACAAGCTCAGTTTGGGATATGTTAAGTATGAGAAGCTTATTAGTTATATAAAAGGAGAAGTCAAGATAAGCAGCTAACTATACTAGACTGAAGTTTAGCAGAGAAGTCTGAACCAAAGATATAAATTGGCAATCATAAGCACAGAAATTATATTTAAAGCCATGGAATTAGATGAAATCACCAGAATAATGAATGTGGATTTAGATAGAAAAGAGGTCCGATAACATAGATCTGGTATACTCCATTGTTCACAGTTTGCCGACATGACAAGGAACCAGCAAATGAGATTGACAAGGACGGACCACTAAATAGGATAAAAATCAATATAGTAAGGTGATCTGGAAGCCAAATGAAGTATTTTAAAGAAAAGTTACTAAAAACTACATCAAATATTGCTATATCAAGTAAAAAAAGGATGGAGAATTATCTATTCTTTAACATTGGAGGTCACTAATGATGACCTTGACAAAAGGAGTTACAGATTAGTGAGGCAAAATACTGCTCTAATAGATTCAAGAGAGAATGGGCAGAGATACTGAGGATGGCAGATATAGACAACTATTAGGGGGTATTTTTATTATTAAAGGAGAAGAGAGAAATACAGGAAGTACTGGAAGGGAAAGCGAAGCCAAGAGAAGAATGATTTAATTAATTAAACAATCATGAGAAATAACAGCAAACATGTAATCCAATGAAATGTTCAGTAGAAAGGTAGAAATTCATGGTGAGGGAAGGAGAAGGGGAATTGCTAGATTTGTGTTAGGATAAAATTAGACAGGCAAGAGATTTCTTTGGAGAAACGCTTGTGAAGGATAAAAGAGAAAGGTGAGAATGCAGGTGCGAAGAGCCTTCAGACCATGATGCAAGTCTGAGACCTGTGAAAGAGAAGAAGAAATAAAAGAGGATTGGGTAATTCCCTGGAAGGATAAAAACAGAGCTATCCCATGGACCAACATTCCATTCCTAAGAATATACCCAAGAGAAATGGAAACAAATGTCCTTACAAAAACTTGCACACAAATGTCCACAGCACTATTATTCATAATAGGCAAAAAGTGGAAACAACTCCAGTATCTATCTACTGATGGATGGATAAATGAAATGTGGCATGTCCATATAATAGAATGTTATTCAGCAATAAAAAGGAACGAATGATGAGTCATTGTGGATGAGTCTTGAAAACGTGCTAAGTGAAAAAAGCCAGTTGCAGAAGACCACATATTACAAGACTGTGTTTATGTGAATTATCCAGGAGCAAATCTATAGAGACAGAAAGTAAATTCATGGTTGTCCAAAGCTGTAAGAAATTGGCAGTTTGAACCCTGAAGGCGAAAGGGTATGAGTTTCCTTTTTGGATAATGAAAATGTTCTAAAATTGATTATGATGATGGTTGCACAATTCTGTTACTATAGTAAAAATGACTGAGTCGAACACTGTAAATAGGTGAAGTATATGGTATGTGAATTATATCCCCACAAAGCTTTAAAAAATAAAGAAAAAAACAAGGATTGGATAGGAAGAGACTCAGAATGCAGTGCTACTCAAATAGTCTTGGCTGGGTCAACAGGAAGTCTTTGAGCAGAGATTTCCCATTAGAGGAATCACACGTGGGGCAAAGATGATATGACTCTGGTACTCTTGCCATGTTTAGTCATTGGCTGGGAGAAGCTCAAGAAGGGGAGTAGAAGTGTGGGGGAAGTGATGCCTGGGTGGCTCAGTTGGTTAAGCATCTGCCTTCAGCTCAGATCATGATTCCAGGGTCCTAGAATCAAGTCCCACATTGGGCTCTTTGCTCAGCGGGGAGCCTGCTTCCCCCTCTGCCCCTCCTCCTGCTCGTGCTCTTGCCTCTCTCTCTTTGACACATAAATAAAAAAAATCTCAAAAAAAAAAAAGTGTGGGGGAAGGGAGGGCCCTCCAGGTAAACTCTGCAGTAAGTACATCACCGAGGCTGTCAGCCAACTACACACTTCACAGGAGGTTCCCTTGCGCAGATCCTTCCAGAGCTGCCAGAGAGTAAAAGAAGTCAGGTTAAAGGACTATGATACTGATGGCTGAGTCTTCTATTCACTAATTGATTCTAGTTTTTTTCTATCCATAGGAAATGAGGTCATCAACTGACAGTGAATCTGAGTGGGGAGTGGGTGGAGATGTTTTGAAGATAAAAATGAAGTCATCTAGAAGAGCTTGAGGTTGAAAGGACCAAAGAAATGCAGTTTGATAACCAGGCAGTGTTAAGAGCCTGCTCGACATCAGGAATTTAAAGCAAGACTCAGAAACGTGGGGTTTTCTCCACCCACATTCAGCGGCTCAAGTCAAAGCTCAGAATGGAGAAAGCTCAATTAAATCAGCATTGGAGTGTTTGAAGGTGAGTAAGAGGAAGTGAAAAGAGGGCAGGGGAGTTCAGGGTGTGTGCAAATAATGGACTATAATAGTCGATCATGGAATCTGAATTGGGTAAGCAAGGAAGTGAAGATATGAAGTGAGTGAGGGAAACAGAAAAGTACTAATGGCTTGTCCAGTAGGGGACCCTTGAAGGATTCTTAGTGTTAGGATCCCCAATGGAGTGACCTAGAAACAGAGGAGGTGGAACCACAGAAGGTAACAGGGTTGCCGGGAAGCCTCTGCTACCAGCTAGCCTACCCTACTCCTATTTATCCAAACACATTTTTACCTTCCACATCAAGGTATGCCTCGTGCTCTGGAGAACTACCTTCTTCTGACATGGTCTGAGTTCTGCAGCCCTGAGGATTCTTCTCTCAAACAGCCCTTCCCCATACTTTGTGGTTCATGATTATAGGTATCTCCAAAATTAATTAAAAAATGGCATTTACTACTTCTGCCTCTCATCCTCCTTGTTGCATTTAGATGATTACCAAGGCCAAGAGGAAACTGCTGTCTTGAGTCTGATTCAATTGATCTGGAAAGAAGCCCAAGCGTTGGTGTTTTTTAAAAGTTTCTCGGTTGAGGGGCACCTGGGTGGTTCAGTCAGCTGAGCTTCTGACTTTGGCTCAGGTCATGATCTCAGGGTCCTGGGACTGAGCCCCAAGTCAGGCTCCCTGCTCAGCCAGAATTCGGTTTCTCCCTCTGCTCTTCCCCCCATTCATGTGTACTCTCTCTCTTTTCCCCCTCTCTCCCCGTCTCAAATGAATAAATAAAATCTTAAAAAAAAAAAAAAAGTTTCCCAGTTTATCCCAGTGGAGAGCTAGAGTTGAAACACCACTGTATGTGATACCGATAAACCCGTTCTCAAATTAGGGTGAAATTCATAATACCAGACTAGCATTAATAAACTGCTCTCACCACATCTTGCCCTATAAGATACAGGAATCCAGCAGGCACTGGAGATTTAATTTCTGGGGACTTGCATAGTCAGCAGTACCCCTAATCATTTCTTCCTGGTGGAGATCTATAGCTGTCTCATATAGTTAGAGGGGAGCCTGGTTCACTGAGCAGGTCCTTGAAAGTCCTTGAAGACCTGGGGACTCAGATAGAGGCCACCAGTTTATTTAAACAAAGCCACCCAGCTCAAACCATTCTTCCCCAGAATGTATTCCAACAAAGCCCTCCAGCCTTCTTCACCATTCAGCACCTGGCCTGCCTCAGCATAAAAATCCCCAGGAGCCCTGTCTACTACACTGGTCCAGGTCCACAAGGCAAAATAATTGAAAGTATCAAGAAAGAAGCAGAAATTTCCATGAAATCACTGACTGAATTTAAAAACAGAGCAAAAGCATTCTTACTTTCATTTGCCTTCCAAGCACTAGGTATGAATTGTCCTACATGGAACCCTAATGCGCCAGTGCCAACCCAGCAAATTAACACTACGTTAAGGGTAAGACTCTTAATATTGACATAGTCCTTAAAGTTAAGTCTAGATGCAGTTACTTAGATTTCTTCACATGTTGGAAATACTTAATATTTAATCCTCGGGGAGCTAGGTAACTCGACTATTAAGGAAATAACAGTGTCATATCCTGCTTGGCCCAGAGCTTTCTAGACAGACCATTAGCAATGAGGGGAAGGAGATTAATATCAGAGCCTCATTGGATGGAGTGTGTGTGTGTGTGTGTGTGTGTGTGAGAGAGAGAGAGAGAGAGAGAGAATTTTGTGTTTATTAAAAAGAGGCACAAGTTTTAGGCTAAGAAATATTACTCTACAGGGGCATCTGTCCTCACCATTGCAACTTAGTGGTAAGCCACTTATAAAATGCTGAGTATCTGAAGGCCACTATTTCTTGAATAAACAATTAGACATTTGTTTGAGTCATCAATTAAAAATGACTAGAAAATAGTGACAGTCAATTTTTTTTCACCTTGCAATCTCTGTCATATTAATTTCAACCCAAGACAAGTTGTAGACTACCAAAAGATGGACTGTCTCAGTGATTTTTTTGCCAAGTTTCTCCCTAAATGAGATTATGTAGAAATTATTTCATAGTTAAAGTAATAAAGAACCTAAAAACTCTCTTAATAAATATTTACTGAATTGACTCACAAACAGAAAGTCCAAATGGCATGTCCACAATTCTTTTATCCTACTCCCAGGAGGCAGGACAAAAAAGAAAGTCACTCTGTTAGGTTAATGGCGTTAATATATATGATTACAATGTTCAATGATGAAAACATAAAAAAAATTTTTTTTACGTAATTTTATCCTTCATTTTTTAGAACATTAGATGATTAAATTAGTCAATGCCTTGGGTGCAGAAGGATCAACTGCCTTGAGTAAATATCCAAATACCCATTAAGAAATCTGAATTTGTTTAGAACAGAAATACTCTTTAAAATTAGCCAAATGAAAAATAAAGGTATTTACAAACATCTGTTCAACTTGGAAAAAACAGTCTTAGGCAAATTTGTGTATATATGAAATTCCTAAAGAGAAAGTCATGATACCAGAGAGAAATTTATGCATTTGATTGACAAAACTGAAAATGTTGCTTATCTAGATGAATACTATCTTAACATTAATTTTTATATCAGACTTCAAGCCTCAACATACTCCTTATAGAAAGAGGCTTTCCAACCTGAGTTTTTTAGTCAAAACCACAGGCAGTGTCTCTAGTTTTACTTTTTTTCTCCCCCTTCATTAATATCATTAAAAACCTTGTATCCTTTTCCTTTTCTTTGATTTAATTTAGGCAATTTGGGGGATTACTTTCTTTAGGGCTTTTTTTAAAAAATGACATTCCTCAAACTTGCTTCACTTTTAAAACTCAGTAAAGGCTCTACCACTTCCTTTTCTATCACAGCTAAAGCCTCAAAAGCTTCCCACTTGCAACAGAATCAGACCAGCGGCATCAGAACAACTCAGGAGCTTTTTAGAAAAACAAGAACTTGGGCTTCACCCCAGATTAGGTTCTAAATTTTGACAAAATCTGATGCTAATTTTTATGCACATTACAGTTTGAGAAGCACTTCCTTAAATTAAAATATATATTATTTCTCATAAAGACTTTTGCCAATAACAGAACCACTGTAGAAAAATTCAAGGTCTAAGATTACTTATGAGGTCAGAGTACAAACTGGTACAATATTTTCAACAACTTGGAAACAGCATCAGGAATGTTTAAATGGTTATACTCTCAGATCCTGCTACGACAATTTGGAAATGTATCCTAAAGAAAGAATTCAGTGAAATGGCAAAAGCTTTATGTACAAAGATGATCCTTGTAGCCTTATCTAAAATAGCAAAAAACTGTAAACAAGGTAAATATGCAATGAGAGAAAAAGTGTGAGTAAATTAGGGCAATCTACCAGATAGATTTTCATTCAAAAACCAAACTATGTTCACTAAATATATAGTGAAAATGGCACTGAAAATGGTGGGTAGAGATTCCAGGGCTCTGTCCTGCAAAAGCAACTAAGGAACTGGCTAAAGCAGTCAGAATTAACTTCTGCACAACTCTGTAACTGACTCAAAAACGTCATAACCAGAAGACCTGGTAAAGAAAGAAGCCGCTGCTTTATTGCTAAGAGAGCACTGCACTGTTTTAAATCACCCACCGACCATCCCCCATGCCTCAGATTAACGGGAATAAGTAACTGAAGTCAAGTAGGAAACCGAGAGAGCTTCCCACAATAGGCTAGATGGGTACCTAGTGATCAGCAGCCCCTGTGGACAGGATGGAAATCTGCATACTCCCCCACACCCTTCTCTCATATAAAGAGAAAGCACTGGGGGGCTTGGGTGGCTCGGTCGGTGAAGCGTGTGCCTTTGGCTCAGGTCATGATCCCAGGGTGCTGGGATCAAGCCACAAGTGGGGTTCCCGGCTCAGCGGGGAGCCTGCTTCTCCCTCTCCCTCTGCCTGCTGCTCCCCCTGCTCATGCTCTCTCTCTGACTCTTTCTCTCAAATAAATAAATAAGATATTAGAAAGAAAGAAAGAAAGAAAGAAAGAACAAACATTAAGCTTTGAACATCTGAAACTAAAAAGTCAGTAAGAGGAAGTTATCTGGAAAACCACTGACAGCTTGGAAATTTACCAACACAATGTTAAATACATCTATGGATCAAACAAACAAAAATCATAAGGGAAATTAGAAAATGTCCTAATGACTCAAAATGAACACATAAAATATCAAAAATTTTAGGGCATATTTATTGCAATAATTAGAGGGAAATTTGTATCATCAATTGATTATATTATAAAAAAAGAAAGGTCTCAAATCAATAACAGAAGTTTTGTCTTTATGAAAATATAAAAATAAGGGCAAATTAAAACCAAAGCAAAAAGAAGGTGAGAAATAATAAAGATAAAACTAACAACCAGTGACATTAAAAACAGAAAAAAACAGGGGTTCCTGTTGCTCAGTCAGTTAAGCATCTGCCTTCAGCTCCAGTCATGATCCCAGGGTCCTGGGATGGAACCCCAAGTTGGACTCCCTGCGTAGCCTATTTCTCCCTCTCCTCCCTACTTGTGCTCTCTCATTATCTCTATTATTATCTCTCAAATAAATAAATAAAACCTTTAGGGAAAAAAAAACAAAAACAATAGAGAGAGTCAATAAACACAAAAGCTCATTATTTTAAAAGATCAACAAAACTGATAAACTTTAGACAGACTTACCAAAACACAGAAAGCAGAAGACAAAAACTGCCAATACTTCCTAAGAAAAGGGACATCACTGCCTATCATGTAGTTAAAGGGACGTTAAGAGAATGTTATGAGCAGCATATTGCCAGTACTTTTGATAACTTAGATGAAACAGAAAAATTCTATGAAAGGCACTACCAAAATTCACTCAAGAAGGAGCGCATATGGACACCTGGCTGGCTCAGAAGGTGGAACGTGCAACTTCTGATCGTGGGGTTGTCTGAGCCCCACGCCGGGTGTAGAGATTACTGAAAAAAAAAAATCTTAAAAAAAATATATAAAATGAATAGTGCAATGTCTATACAATAAGTCTAATTTGGAGTTAAAAAAATCTTTTTATGGCACTCAGGTGGCTCAGTCAGTTAAGCATCTGCCTTTGGTTCAGGTCATGATCCCAGGTTCCTGAGACTGAGGCCCACATCAGGTTCTCTGCTTAGCAGGGATCCTATTTCTCCCTCTCCCTCTGCCCACCACTCTGCATGCCTGTGCTCTCGCTCTCTCTCTGTCAAATAATAAAAGTAGCCACGAGGATGATAGCCTGCAACCCTCATGCAGGTTGCCAATACCAGAAGAAGAAATACAAACCTTATTTTCCAAGCAGTGTGGTTGTAGGTCTCAACCTCATTGGCAACTCCCTCAGGGAACCAACTGCACAAAGGTTTCTCTTTGTTCCATCCTACACAGAGCATTCCCAGGGCTGGGGCTACTTCCGGGTAGTTTTTGCTGAAAGCATTTAAAGGCAAAGGTATGAAACACAGCAGCCTGGCGCTCAGAACAACACTTGAGACAAGAAAAAGACTAGGGGCGCTTGGGTGGCTCAGTGGGTTAAAGCCTCTGCCTTAAGGTCAGGTCATGATCCCAGGGTCCTGGGATTGAGCCCTGCATCGTGCTCTCTGCTCAGCAGGGAGCCTGCTTCCCTCCCCCCCCACCCCCCGCCTGCCTCTCTGCCTACTTGGGATCTCTCTCTGTCAAATAAATAAATAAATCTTAAAAAAAAAAAAAAGAAAAGAGAAAGACTAGAATGGAAGGGATTGGGAAGGGAGATGCATGGGGGAATAGGGAATTTTAAAACTCCCATGTATCCTGGGGAATCAAGAAAGCCATGAACATAATCAGGGCAGGACACACACTAAGAAAAAGCCCAGGAATTCCCAAAGCTTTCACCTCTAGCTGGCCTGAAAATTCTGGACAAGCAAAAAGCAAAGGTTAAGGCAAAGTTCTGGCAAGGCACTGAAGGAGTGCCCCAACAAAGAGCCAACCTACAAAGATGAGAAGAGGGTTCTTTTTCTCTTTTTATTTCTGTTGGTCCTAGGGACTTACAGTAACTACCGAAATACAAGCTACAGGACACAGACTTCAGTAGCCACACATGGCAAAGAATATACTTCCAAAAATGGTTTAAGAAAGTCACTTAATAAGGAAACAACAACCCACAACACGGAATAACAACAGATCCTGGGGGAGGATAGAATCGTATTTCCATAGCTGCTTCATTATAGTATTCAAAACATCCAGTTTTCAACAAAAAATTATGAGGCATTCAAGAAATAAGTAAGTAGGGCCCCTTCAAGGAAACAAAGAAATTAATAAAAACTGTCTCCTTGCGGAAGTTCAGGACTTACTAAACAAAGACTTTTAATCAACATTTTGATATACCCAAAGAGGGGCGCCCGGGTGGCTCAGTTGTCTACGCATCTGCCTTTGTCTCAGGTCATGATCCCAGAGTTCTGGGATTGAGCTCTGCCTTGAGCTCCTTGCTCAGTGGGGAGCCTGTTTCCCCCTCCTCCTCTGCTGCTCCCCCTACTTGTGCTCTCTCTCTGTGTTGAATACATAAATAAAATCTTCCAAAAAAAATTAATATGCCCAAAGAACTAAAGTAAACTAGGAGAATAATTTCTCACCAAACAGAAACTCTCAATAACAGATAGAAACTATGAAAAGGAACTATCTTAGTCAGGTTGGACTGCTACAACAAAGTACCATAGATTGGGTGACTTATAAGTAACAAACTTTATTTCTCACAGTTCTGGATATTGGAAGCCCAAGATCAAGATCCCTATATGGCAAGGTTCTGGTGAGACACCTCTTCCAAGTTGCAGACTGCCAACTTCTCATTGTATCCTCAACATAGTGGAGAGTGAGCTGTCTAGCACCTTCTATAAGAACACAAATTCCATCCATGGGGCTCGACCCCCATGACCTAATTACCTACCAAAGGCCCCACCTTCATTTTTAAAAATATTTTATTTATTTATTTGAGAGAGATAGTGGAGCAGAGGGGAAAGGGAGAAGCAGGCTCCCTGCTGAGCAGGGACTCTGACATGGGGCTTCATCCCAGGACCCTGGGATCATGACCCGAGCCAAAGGCAGACGCTTAACTGACTGAACCACCATACCATCACATGTGGGGTTAGATTCCAACATATGAATTTGGGGAAAACACAAATATTCAATCCATAGCAGAAATAGAAATGCTGTAGCTAAACATTTTAACAGCTGGAATGAAAAATTCCCTAGAGGGGTTTAACAGCCCACTTGAAGGGGCAAAGGAATTAGTGAATTTAAATAGGTTATTTGAAATTATCTAGTCTTAGGAGCAGAAAGAGAAAAGAATGAAGAAGAACAGAGACTAAAGGACCCTGGGGACTCCACCGAGTATACTAATATGCACATAACAGAAGTCTTGGAGTGAGAGGAGGAGAAAATGTGCAAAAAGAATATTGAAAAAATAATAGCTGTAAAGCTCCCAAAGTTGATGAAAGATACAAATCTACAGCTCCACGTAGCTCAGAGATTCCAAGCAGGATAAATTAAGAGATTTATACATAGACACATTTTCAAATTGTCAAAAGCCAAAAGAAAGGGAGAATCTTGAAAACAGCAAGAAAGAAGGCACTCGTCATGTCTCGTTATGTACAAGGGATCCATAATAAGGGTAACATCTGATTTCCAGTCATATTTAAAGTGACATATTTAAAGTGATTGTGGCAGGGGGTGAGGGGAGGAAGTCAACCAAGAATTCTATACCTAGAAAACTCTTCTTCAAAAATGAAAGAGAAACTTCCAGTTTCTAGTCCAGCATGTAAGGAGCTTGGAAATCATCACCCCATCCCAACAAGTAAAGAACTGAACAAATAAACAAACAAAAAAATCAATAACTCTTCTTTGATCCATAACAGAAGTGAGATCACAGAGCAAACTGCCACCCAAAACATGGAAGACACAAACAGGCAGTTACCGAGAATCAAAACTAAACAAGAGCAGAAACTCACAAACAGAAATCTTCAAAGGAATCAGTGCCAGGGAAGAAAACTGACTTGGTTCTCAAGTGAATATTGGAGCAAAATCCCCTTTAGCTTCTGGCAGGAGGAGGGGAAGAGCAACCATTTTGAAATATGGCACAGCATTCTATTTTTCTTAATAAGACCTGTCTCAAGAGAAATCATTTTACCAAAGCCTAAACTGTGGGGGTTTTATCAAGGACTGACTGACCTAGAGGCAGGGAAATAAGCAACTCCAGCCTATCATAGCTTTTCATATGGGAAAAGGGAAATAACCAATTTTAGCCCTCTCTAGCCATCCTGTCCAACCTAATGGAGAGTGAGAAGGAGACTGAGAAGTACTTGTGAAGTTCACAGTCCACTGGCACAGACTCATTAAAAATGTAAGACCTAGTCATATAACCAGAGAACGCTTCCCCTCTTCCTATACCCTCCCACTATACCACTAAATGTCTATTTACCAGATATCCTTTAATCCATTACATTGTGGCTCTCAAAAAAAAAAATTGCAAGTTATAATAAAAGGGAAAAAACAGGAGATATAGCAAGCATCAGAACCAAGTTCAGATATATGGTAGGGATGTTGGAATTACCAGACTAGGAATTTAAAATAACTATCATTAATATACTAAGGACTCTAATGGATAAAATAGACAGCATGCATGAAGAGATGGGCATGTAACCAGAGAGAAGGAAATTCTAAGAAAAAATAAAAAAGAAATCCTAGAATCAAAAACACTGTAACATAAACGAAGAATGATTTTGAGGGGCCCAGCAGGAGACTGATCATAGCTGAGGAAGAATCTCTGAGTTTGAGTATATGTCAAGAGAAACTTCCCAAATGGAAAAGCAAAAATAAAAAAGACCGGGGTAAAAAGCAGAAAAGAATAGCCAATGGATATCCAATACATATGTGTACATATGTAAAATGGGAACACTGGAAAAGAAGAGAAGAAGAGAAGAAAGAGAAAGAAACAGAAGAAATATTTGAAGCAATAATGGTTGAGAATTTCCCTTGGGTTCATGTCAGATACCAAACCACATATCCAGGAAGTTCAGAAAACACTATGCAGGATAAATGCCAAAATTATAAAACAAACAAAAAGAACCCCACACCAAGGCATATCATAATCAAATTGAAGAAAATCAAAGATAAAGAAAAAATCTTGAAAGAAGCTAGAAGGAAAAAAATATCTCATGTAAGAGAAGCAAAAGTAAGATTTACATTTGATTCTCCAAAGAAACCACTGAAGTAAGAAGAGTAAAGAGGAATATTTAAAGCATTGAGAGAGAAAAAAAAAATAAACCAGCCAAGAATTTGGTACCCTGTGAAATTATTCTTCAAGAGTGAAAGAAAAATAAAAGCTTTTGCACAGAAACAAAAATTGAGGGAATTTGTCACCAGGAGATCTGCCTTGCA
This sequence comes from Lontra canadensis, assembly GCF_010015895.1. NCBI lineage: Eukaryota > Metazoa > Chordata > Mammalia > Carnivora > Mustelidae > Lontra > Lontra canadensis. The sequence continues at coordinate 4,970,013 of NW_022631025.1, forward strand.
AGAAACATTAAAAGTTCTTCAGAGGGAAGAAAATGATAAAGGTCAGAAACTTGGGGCGCCTGGGTGGCTCAGTGGGTTAAACCCTCTGCCTTCAGCTCAGGTCATGATCCCAGTGTCCTGGGATCGAGCCCCACATCGGGCTCTCTGCTCCGCGGGGAGCCTGCTTCCTCCTCTCTCTCTCTGCCTGCCTCTCTCTGCCTACTTGTGATCTCTGTCTGTCAAATGAATAAATAAAATCTTTAAAAAAATAAATAAATAAAATTTAAAAAAATAAAAAGAAAGAAAGGAAGAGGACTGAGAAGGAATAAATGAAAAAAATGAAAACTTTTATTTTTTATTCTTAATTGACCTAACGGATAACAATTTCTTCAACGTAAAAATAACAGCAATGTATTTGAATATGTATGTCTGTATATATAATAGAAAGCATATAATATAATGCATATCCTTGTGTATGCTTATGTATAAGTGAAATGAATGACAGTAATGACAAGAGGGAGGAATTAGGAATATTTAGTTATTGTAAAGTATTTGTTCTGGGCATGAAGAGGTACAATGTTATTTTTTTTAAGATTTTATTTGTTTTTTTGAGAGAGTATGTACAAGCAGGGGTAGGGACAGAGGGACAAGCAGACTTCCCGTTGAGTTCAGGGCCCAACAAGGTGCTCAACCTGCAGCTCCAGTGGGGGCTCGATCCCAGGACCCTAAGATCATGACCTGAGCTGAAATCAGATGATTAACCGACAGAGACACCCAGGTGCCCCAAAGTACAGTGTTATTTGAAAGTAGACTTGGATTATTGCAAACTCTAGGAGAAACCACAAAACAAAGTAAAAAAAGAGAGAGAGGAGAAAATGGACTCATACTAAATGTGCAATTAAAACCACAAATGGCAGAAAAAGAGTGGAAGACAAAAATAGGAACAAAGAACAAGGGCAATGAATAGAAAACAGTAATAAATGTTACAGATAATAATCTAACTATACCAATAATCTCTTTGAACATCAATGGTCTAAATACACTAATTAAAATGAAGATGTTAAGACATGCCCAAATAGACTGCCAAATAGACAAAGACTGAGGGAGTTTGTCATTAGAACACCTGCCCTATAAGAAATGATAAAGGGATTGTTCCAGGCTATAATGAGAGACACTAGACAACAATCTGAAGCCATACAAAGAAATAAAGAACAATGGTTAAGGTAGGTACATAGGTACATGTAAAGGCCAGTAGTATTGCATATTTCATTTGTCCCTCTTCTTTCTTTCTGTATGATTTATATGATAAGTGCATAAAGCAATAATTGTAATACTATGTTAATGGGCACTCAATAGATAAAGATGTGATTGTAACAATAACAACATAAAGAGGAAAGGGATAAAGTAGTAAAGAAACACAGTTTGTATATATTATTGAAACTAACTTGATATAAATTCAAACTTTGTCATATAAGTTTTTTTAAGCTTTATTTATTTTAAAGATTTTATTTATTTATTTGACAGAGAGAGAGATCACAAGTAGGCAGAGAGGCAGGCAGAGAGAGGCAAGAGAGGGAAGCAGGCTCCCTGCTGAGCAGAGAGCCCAATGCAGGGCTTGATCCCAGGACCCTGAGATCACGACCTGAGCTGAAGGCAAAGGCTTAACCCACTGAGCCACCCAGGTGCCCCTGTCATATAAGTTTATAAACTTATAAAGAAGTTATAAATTTAAGATGTCAATTGCAATCCCAGGGTAACCACCAAGAGAAAGAAATAAAAATTATACAAAAAAAAAAATGAAAAGGAAATAAAAACAATAAAATAGAAAAAAAAAGTTGAGCAAAAAATGGCAGTAAATGGAATAACTGAAGAACAAAAAGGTGTCAGACACAGAACACAAACAGCAAAATGGCAGAAGTATGTACTTCCTATCAGTAGGTATTTTAAATATAAATGCATTAAACTCTCCAATAAAAAGCAGATATTGGCAGAATGATTTTTTTAAATAAATATTTTATTTATTTATTTATTTGACAGAGAGAGATCACAAGAGAGGAGGAAGCAGGCTCCCTGCTGAGCAAAGAGCCTGATGCAGGGCTCGATCCCAGAACCCTGAGATCATGACCTGAGCCGAAGGCAGAGGTTTAGCCCACTGAGCCACCCAGGCGCCCCGCAGAATGAATTTTTAAAATGATCCAACTATATGTCTAAAAGGGACAAACTTTCTATCCAAGGCCATAAACAGGCTGAAAGTAAAAGGATGGAAAAATATAATTCTATGCAAATAGTAACCAAAAGACAGCTGGGATGGCTATACCAATATGAGGCAAAATGAACTTTTTAAAAAAATATTTTATTTATTTATTTTACAGAGATCACAGGTAGGCAGAGAGGCAGGCAGAGAGAAAGAGGGGAGGAAGCAGGCTCCCTGCGGAGGAGAGAGCCCGATGGAGGGCTCAATCCCAGGACCCTGGGATCATGACCTGAGCGGATGGCAGAGGCTTTAACCCACTGAGCCACCCAGGTGCCCCGAGGCAAAATGAACCTTAAGTAAAAAACTATTACAAGAGACAAGGAAGGACGTTATAACCACAATCAATCCAATGAGGAGTTGTAAAAATTATAAAACTATATACACTTACAAAGAGCCCCCAAACTGGCAGAATTGAAAGGATAAATACACATGGTTCTACAATAAAAGCTGGAGACTCGGGGCACCTGAGTGGCTCATTCAGTTAATTGTCTGTCTTTGGCTCAGGTCATGATCTTAGGGTCCTGGGATCGAGCCCCGCATTGGGCTCTCTGCTCAGTGGGGAGCCCGCTTCCTCCTCTCTCTCTGCCTGCCTCTCTGCCTACTTGTGATCTCTGTCAAATAAATAAATAAAATCTTTAAAAAAAAAAAGCTGGAGACTCAACAGTCTATGCTCAATAAAGGATAGATAAAAGAAGATCAATAAGGAAACAGAGAACTTGAAAAACACTACACACCAACGAGACCAGACAGACATATGTAAAACATTCCACTCAACAACAGCAGAATACACATTCTTCTCAAGTGTATATGGAACATTCTTCAGTTAAAGCATAAGTTAGATCACAAAACAAGTCTCAGGAAATTTGTAAAGATTGAAATCATCCAAAGTATCTTCTTTGACCACAGTGGAATGAAATTAGAAATCTTAGACAGATTACAAATCTTGGACACACTCTTAGACAACTTATGGGTCAGAGAAGAAGTCATAAATAAAATTGGAAAATACTTTGAAGGCGGTCAAGAGGTACAAGCTTCCATCTGTAAGATAAATAGTAAGATAAATAAATAAGCTAGGAATGTACTATACAACATGATGAGTATAGTTAACTCTGCTGTATGACAGACAAGATAGTCATTAAGAGAGTAAATCCTTTAAGTTCTCATCACAAGGAGAACAATTTTTTCTTTTTTTTCTTTCTTTTCTTCTCTTTGTTTCCATATGATGTTAACTCAACCCATTGTGGCAATCACTACAATGTATGTAAATCAAAACATCATGTAGGTGATACTGGTCAATTATTTCTCGATAAAACTGGGAAAAATAATTATTTATTTAGCTGAAGAAAAAAGAGAAAATACTTTGAATGAATGAAAATAAAAACACAACCTACCCAAACCTATAAGAATATAGCAAAAGCAGTGCTCTTCGGGGAATTTATAGTTATAAGTGTTTACATTAAAAAAAAAGAAAAAAGAAAAAGAAACAGGGGGGCCTGGGTGGCTCAGTTGGTTGAGCGTCTGCCTTCAGCTTAGGTCATGATCCCTTGGTCCTGGAATCAAGTTCCAGGTCAGGCTCCCTGCTTGGCTGGGAGTCTGTTTCTCCCTCTCCCTTTGCCCTCCCCCTTCTCTCTCTTCTCTTTTTCAAAAGAATAAATAAAATCTTTAAGAAAGAAAGAGAGGAAATTAAGTTGGTGATCACCTTCTATAGTTGAACTGCTGCATATACTTCCCCACCCATTCCACTCCAGGCTTATGCCTTAAATAAACACTTAAATATGTTCTCTTACGATGTGTACAGGAATGCTCACAGGACCAGTATTTGAAATCATAAAAATTTAGAAATAATTAAAATGTCTATTGGCAGAAGAATAGATGATAAATTTTAGTATATGCATATATGAAGGCATTCCGCAGTTCTGGAAATGAATTATACAGAGCTGAATGAATCATGATAATGATATAATTAAAGTATTAAAACAGAAAACAATACTATATACATGGCTTTGATTTAATTTGCACACATATATAATGAAGCCTAAAGCAATAAATAAAATTTGTAACCACTATTTTAAGTTCAAAATGATGATTAACTCTGGTTGGGAGGTTGGAAAATGAGATCCAGAAAGATTAGGCAATGGTTCTCAATTGAAATATTTAATATTTTAAGCTGGATTGTAAGTATATTGTATATTGATATTTAGGACATAATTCTCTCTCCCTGTCTCTCAATTTCTCTTCTTTTTGAAATCACTTATTTATTTAATTTTTATTTAAAAATAAAATGTATAAACATATATTCTAATAAAATGAAGTTATGAAATCAATAATGCAACTTTATGCTTTAACAAAATAGGGGGAAAAAAGAGCAAGCTAACCTCAAAACTTAGAAAAGATGAAAGTAATAAGAATTAGAACTGATAAAAATGAAATACAGCTTAGAAAAATAATAAAGTATCAATAAAACCAAATGTTGTTCTCTGAAAACATTGACAAAATTGACAAATATTCATCAAGACCAACCAAGAAAACAACTACCTGCAAGTACTAGAGAGTAAGCAAAGGCAGATGGAAATTGAAGGGAAATCTGCAGGTGGTACTAGGTAATATCCATGGGAGAGTTCCCTGATTTTACAGCTCTTTGCCTGAGGGCAAGTCCCAGTCAGTGCCAAACTGGACAGCCAATACTCCAGTATAAAACATGCAGTCTTACTGGTTTAAAGAGAAAGGTGATATAGTTTTGGGCAGCAGGTGGAAATAAAGAAATAAATCCCAGCAAAGACCATATTAACTTTGCCCCAAGGCCTCTTGCTGACCTCTGAGTTACACATGCACAGCCACATACTAAACAACCCAGCTAAGCTAAGCTAAGCTCAGTGATTCGGAGTTTAACTGTTACCCACTACAGGAAAGACAAGACTTTGGAATTTGAGTTCAGCCCGTAAAAGTAAAAGAGAGATATAAGAATTCTTCAAAGGAACATAACAGAATTTAATTCTTTTCAATGTATTATCTACAACATCCAGGGTAAATTCCAAATTATTAGACATACAAAGAAATAGGAAAATGTGACCCATTCCCCCCCACCAAGATGGTAATTAATGGAGACCAACACCAAGATGACTTAGCTGTAGGCATAACCAGTAAGATTTAAAGCAGCCACCATATGGAGCTAGAGAGTATAATGCTATACAAAATAATTTCATCAGAGAAAGACTAATACCGTATGATTTCACTCGTATGTGGAAAAAACAAAAACAAGGGGGAAAAATAAGAGAGAGAGAGAAATTAAGAAAAAGACTCATAACTACAGAGAACAAACTGAGGGTTATCAGAGAGGAGGTGGGTAGAGGGATGGATGAGATAGGTGACAGGGATTAAGGAGGGCATTTGTGACGAGCACTCGGTAATGTCTGCGAGTGCTGAATCACTATATCGTACACCTGAAACTAATGTAACACTGTATGTTACCTAACTGGAATGAAAATAAAAACGTAAAAGAAAAATAAAGCAGCCATCATGATAATGCTCAAGGATGTGAAGGAAAATACGGTCATAATGAATTAATGGATAGGATACCTCAGGAAAAAAATAAAACTATGAAAAGGACCAAATTTTCTATTCTAGAAGTAAAATGTTCTTTACTAGAATACTTGGCTATTTTCTATATTAGTGAAGTATTCTAGAAGTATAACTACAGTATGTGGAAAAAATTATATTTCCCTAAGTGGGCTTAAAAGCATATTGACAATGACAGAAGAAAGAGTCAGTGAACCTGAGGATAGATTAGTAGAAATTATTCAAACTGAAGATGAGAAAACGAAAATTGGGGAAAAAATAAAACTAGAGCCTCAGGGACCTGCGGGACAATGCCAAATATTTGTCATTTATCCAATTAAGTCTCACAAGGAGAAAAAAAGAGAATATTTAAAAAAAAAAAGTCTTGCTAAAATAATGGCTGAAATTTCCTCATATTTAGTAAAAAACATGAATTTACATATTCAAGAATACTAATAAATTCCAGAGGATGAATGTGAAGAAAATGACACCTAGGAAAGTCATAGTCCAATAGACTTCAAAAGATGAGCCATGGACTTCTAGAGAGCTCTGAGACCTTTTTGTAGTCTTTTAAGATCAAATTTCTCAAAATAATGTGGAGATAACATGCACCGTTTTCATTGTTTGACATCTACACTAACAAGGCAAAAGTAGGAGTTGTGAAACGGCTGGCACTTTACTATAAATCAAGGCAGTGGTACAAAACTATAGTATACTATAGTTATTATATTATATTATATTATATTATATTATATTATTATATAACATATATAGTATATATATTATATTTTATGTTATATTATATAGTTATTATATATTACTATCCTATAGTAACATTCATAATCATTTATACCACCAGAAACTCTGATTTAAAAAACAAAGAAAGGGGAGTGGGGGCACATGGGTGGCCAGTCTGTTAAGTGTCTGCCTTCAGCTTAGCTCATCACCTCCAGGTCCTAGGGCTGAGCGTCATGTCATGTTGGGCCTCCTGCTCGGTGGGGAGTCTTCTCTCTCTCTCTCTCTCTTCCCCCACCCCTCCCCACTGCTCATTCTCTTTCTCTCAAATAAATAAATAAAATCTTTTTAAAAAAAGAAAGAAAAAGCCAGCTTTAAGAATGTCTTGATGAATCGGTAAAAATTATTAATTTTATTAAATCTTAGACCCTTGAGCATTTATCTTTTTAAAATTAATAGACTTTCTTAGAGCAGTTTTAGGTTTACAGGAAAATTAAGCACATACTACAGAAAGTTCGCACATCCTCTCTTTTCTCTACTCACAGTCACCCTATTTTTAGCATCTTGCATTAGTGTGATCCATTTGTTATAAGTGATGAGCCAATACTGATACATTATTATTAACTAACATCTATAGTTTACATTAAAGCTCATTGTTTGAGTTGCAAAGTTCTATGGGTTTTGTATGTCATATATCCACCACTGCAGTATCATAAATAGTTCCAATGCCTAAAAACACCCATCCTCCCCCAATTCATTCTTTCCCCTTGCCGTTAACATCTTGGAAATAACTGATACGTTACTGTCCACAGAGTTTTGTCTTTTCCAGAATGTCATATAGCTGGAATCATCCACATGAAACCTTTTCAGATTGGCTTCTTTCATTTATCAAGATGCGTTTAATTTTCTTCCATGTCTTTTCTTTGGTCATTTCTTTATGTTGCTGAAAAATAAATATCCCATTGTATTGATCTAGCAGTTTACTTATCCAGTCACCCATTGAAGGACATCTTGGTTCCATCCAAGGTTTGGCAATTATGCACAGAGCTGCTATAAACATTCACATGCAGGTTTTTGCATGGACATGTTTTCAACTTACTTATTTAAATACCAAGGAGTGTGGTTGTTGGGTAGTATGCTAAGACTGTGTTTAAATTTATAACAAAATGCCAAAATGTCTTCCACAGTGGTTGTAACATTTGGCATTCCTACCAGCAATGAATGGGTTCCTGCTGTTTCCAATCCTTGCCAAGATTTGGAGATGTTAGCATTTTGGACTTTAGCCATTCTAATAGGTGTGTAGTGATATCTCGTTATTTTCATTTGTGTTTCCCTCATGATATATGATGTTGAACATCTTTTCATATACTTATTTGCCATCTATAGATCTTCTTTGGTGAGGTGTTTCTGTTCAGATCTTCTACTCATCTTTTCATTGGATTGTTTAAATATATATATTTTTTTTAAGTTTTTTTGTTCACTCATTTATTTAAGTAATCTCTACATCCAATGTGGGGCTCAAACTCATGACCCTGAGATCAAGAGTCACATGCTCTTCCAACTGAGCCAGCCAGAAACCCCACATGTAGCTTTCTAATATTTTGTATGATGAAACCAGAAGTACACATAAAGCACTAATGCCGCACATGGACATATGAAGGTTTTCTAGAGGAAAAACACTTGGGTGATTGACTTGTGAGCTGAATTAGCCAATTTTTCACAGAGCATCATTTTTGCTTGAAAGAATGACTGACAAACTATGGTAATTCAGAATTGTGTAATGAGAGACATTGTCTTGAAAAGAAAGTAAATAAGGTTGTCATTTCAAGAGGAAAAACTGACAATATAAATATAAAATTCAAGCTTTCAAGCAAAAATTAGAATTTTGGAACCCTTGTATCATCCAACATAAGCTTGACAGTTTTTCAATACTCTAAACCTTTTCTGCTAAGATTGGTAGTGGTATTAATGAATGCCATTTGAAAATTTGTACAATGAAATGTGTCAACATTTGAAAGATCTACATAACCCAATAAACCAATATTCTACATCAAAAGCCACTGCTAAGAAAATGAAAAGGTGGCACATAGACTAGGAGAAATGATTTGCAAAGCATCTATCTAACAAAAGATTGTTATCCAAAAATACAAAGCCCTACAACTCAGTATTAAAAAGCCAAACAACCCAATTAAAAATAGGCAAAAGATTTAAACCAAGATTTCACAAAGGAAAGTATAGGAATGCCATGAAAACATGAATTAGTGCTCAAAATCACTAGTCAGTGAGATATTGCTGTAAGTGCATCAGAGTGGCTAAAAGGAGAAGACCGACGATACGAAATGTCAGTGAGGACATGCAACAAATGCAATTCTTACATGCTGCTACTAATCTAAGCTGTGTTGAAAAACATTGATGGATGGGTATGTAGGGATTACCTGAGAAGGAGTATGACTGAACTCTCTGGGAAGATGGGAATATTCCATATGGTGATAGGGTTTGGGGTTACTCAAGCATACTTATTTGCCAAAATTCATTGAATGGTACACTCAAGATTGTGCATTCGCTATATATAAAGCTTACATCACAAAAACACATAAATAAATATTGAACTCTAATTAATGATTGGCATGCTAAGTACTGGGTGAATTATACTGATGTTTACAACTTACTACAAAATGCGTTAAAAAAATAAGATGGATTGGGACACCTGGGTAGCTCAGCTGGTTAAGCACCTGACTCTTGGTTTCAGCTCAGGTCATGATCTCAGGGTCGTGAGATGGAGCCCTTCATCAGGCTCTGTGCTTAGGGCAGAGTCCGCTTGAGATCCTCTCTCTCCCTCTCCCTGTGTCCCTCCCCCCTCTCCCACTGACTCTCTCTTGCCTATAACCAAATAAATCTTTTTTTTAAAGATTTTATTTATTTATTTGACAGACAGACAGAGAGCACAAGTCGGCAGAGAGGCAGACAGAGAGGCAGACAGAGAGAGACGAGGAAGCAGGCTCCCTGCTGAGCAGAGAGCCTGATGCAGGGCTCGATCCCAGGACCCTGGGATCATGACCTGAGCCAAAGGCAGAGGCTTTAACCCACTGAGCCACCCAGGTGCCCAACAAATAAATCTTTAGAAAAAACAAGATGGATTGATAGATCAATAGAGGGGTCAACAGACAGATGTTTGGATAAATATGTGACAAAGCAAATTAATTGCTAATTGTAGAACCTGGATGTGAGTATACATAAACTGACTGTGCAGATATTTCATTTTTTCAATGTATTTGACAATTTTTATAACAAAACGTTGAGAGAGAGTTATGCATAAAAGAAAATACAATTGACTTCAGATGTCAATACTCTGGAATTTTTTTCAAGTTATTTCTAATAGTGCATATTAATTTTATAAAGAAAAGAGCACTTTATATTTTTAAAGCTTCCTACAATTTCCATGAAGCAGAAAAAAGAAATAGATGTTTTTTCATCACATACTAATCAGCAGAATATAGCTTTCTACCTATACAATTAATCCATTATAAAGGCAAACTTTATACTAAAGATATGGGGAAAAGGACTTCATTGTCCCACAGTGCAATTAGTTTAATAAAAATAAATTACTCGAAGCACATTTTCTTTGAGCATTCATAGGGCATTGCATAGATGGCATGAATCCGATTTTAGATGTCCTCAAGAGCTTCACAACCTAATTATATCATAGCCACTAAGTGGTTGCTGGATTTTATTTAGAAAATGTAATTTCTCTATTATAGGTATCTTTAAAATGGATTTTAAAATGCCTGGCCCACTTTAGAAATACTGTGGAATAAATAAAATGATGGCTTCAAAGGTACCTTGAAGGGGTGCCTGGGTGGCTCAGTTGGTTAAGCGTCTGCCTTTGGTTCAGATCATGATCCCGGAGTCCCAGGATCGAGCCCCACAGTGGGCTCCCTGCTCAGTGGGGAGTCTGCTTTTTTCTCTGCTTCTCCCCTGCCCCCACAGCACCCTGCTCATGATCTCTCTTTTGCTTGATCACTCTCTCTCTCAAATAAATAAATAAAATCTTAAAAAACAAAAAACAAAGTCACTTTGAAAAATTAAAGTTATGATAATTAGTCTGCTGGCACATGATTAAAACAATTCTTTCTCTTCAATCATTTTGAGCGGTGGTCTTTAGAAAAGCATGAATATTACTCTAAAGCATTTGTCAAAGAATTGATTAAATGTGTTGCAGTCTTTCTGATTATAAAATTACTGCTCTTACCCACTTAATTACCCTACTCTTGTCTGTTCTGGGGGAGGGGGGGGAGCTCTTATGGCTATAGGGACCTTGCCTCACTTGACTGCTTCTAGAGTACCAAGCAGGAAAGTACTGAAAATTGTGCTTTGTTCATTAATTAGGAATAATTAATGCTGGTTAATCAGAATGTGCAATTTCCTTTTTCCTTGGAAAAAGACAACTGGATGTTGGGCTTCAAAGTGACAGCAACATTTCCAGAGTAATCCTCTAAGCTGGACACAAAATCCCAAACTCTCATGTTTCAATGGTCTCATTTCTCCATACAAGGCAAACTAGATAAAAATTTTTAAGTAGAACTTGCCCCATCCTTCTCCGTTCTTGACTAATTCCCTGATCCCCCATACCTATTCAACATTGAGCCTGAATCTAAAAGCCAGAAAAATTTTGGAGAAAGACCCCTACTAAGTTAAAAACCAAACAGAAAAAAAAAAAATTTTTTTTCCTTGAATCCATTTCTCACATTTCTTCTGAGCTGTCAGCTCTTCCTTCCTAGAGTTTAAAGTTTTCTAATGGAAACAAACCGATCTAGCTGGAGCTCAGAATTTTATTTACCCCTTGCCTTCGCTTTTTATGTTAAAAGAAATAGAAAAGCTACCTAAGAAGTGTTTTCATTTTGAAAAAATTAAAATGGAAACTTCTAGTTTATAACTTCAGACTTAAATCAGCTTATTTTTTAAAGGAACTCTTATTTTTGTAGAGACCTGTAACATAATCATGTTTAAAACCACAAGGAACTTCTTTTCTTGAGTCACTTTTTCTTACCAAATAGTGGTTCTTACCAAGTGATTTCCTTTCGGGGCACTTTTACTCACTGATTACAAACCCCTAAAAACAAGTGGTGTGTGCGCGTGTGTGTGTGTGTGTGCGTGAGCATATGACTTCAAAATCAGAAACTCACCTACAATGAAATCAGTTTCTACTTGGCTAGACACCCAACATAGTCATAACTGGGAACTGTCACTAAAGTACAGTGATATTGTATGCTCCTTTAAAAAATATGTAGTTACTGAGCTATGTTATTAAGTTTTCACTAGTCTAATTGGAAAATGAGATATCTTTCACACCCAGACATAATTCTACTTAATCTGCAAGTCAGACGGTATGCCTTTTGAAGTATTTGAATTAATCTGTTGATACATTGTTCCAAGTGGTAAATTAGAGACTTGTCCTCAATTCTTCAGCCCCTCCCTCTGCTGTGTGAGCTTCTAATGAGAGCGGTTTCCCCATCATTGATGTTGGGTACAGCCATGCATCAGCCTGCTTTGGCTCACTGAAGAACAGCAAGGATGAGGACAGGCCTCAGATAAGCGGTTTGACTCGGCTGCTGTGTGTGGTGATGCACCAGGAAACGGAAGTATCTCGGGCAGTTAATGGAATTCTGAGAACACAGGGAGCGCACCCGAGCCCAGCCTGAAGTTTGATGCAAGCCCAGCTGACCTGCAACCAAAACAGAGCCATCCTGGCTTGTCTACACACCCACGAACAAGAGAAGAGAAAGGCTGTTTTTGTGACCTGCCGAGTTTGGGGGCTGTTTGTTACTCAGCTTCGGTGGGACAATAGCTAGTATAACGCACAGTTTTGTGTGTTCAGGGGCACAGACATGTGTGAAAACTGGCTGACACGCCCATATCCTTATATCGACTCTTGGTCTCCAAATCTGCAGTCACCAGGAACTTTGGAGGGTCAGGCAGTCCTGCAGACACCAAGAAGCAGTGTTTCTAGTACCTTCCATGGAGACCCCAGACAAACTGGAAACTCTAGATAATCTTCCATAATGAAGTTGAAGGAAAAAAAAAAGACTAAAAGGGTCAAAAAAATGTGTGAAAGTCCTAAAGATTCTTTAAGAGTTCCAGAGAAACAGCAAGAGCAGGGAAGAAGGTGTGTACTTAACAGGCCATCTGCCTTCCCCTCCACAGGCCAAAGAATCGGGGATACCATCCAGCTCTGACTTCTGTCTGGGTGTCACAGGGCCTGAAGCATTTCACTCTACCCGCATCTCCTCTCCCTTCCCCTCTTTTCTTTGCACCTAGCTACATGAGCACTTCTTCCTCCCAGGGTGTTCCCTGTTGTCCTAGAGAAAAGGAGATGGGTAAATGTGTTAGTATCTTGTTAATATTCAAAAGTCTGCCTCTGGGAATTTCTTCTTCTCTTTGGTCTCTCTCTGGTTTTGTTAGAAGAGCAGCACAGGAGGGAATAAGAGGTTGGGTATATCCCTGAAAGGCTTATTTTCAGAGAGGGGCTTTTTATACTTATATTTGTATATTATCGCAATAGATCTACATTTCTGCTGGTCAAGGTTAGCGATGCAGTTCTTGGCAACAGTCCAGAACATTAATTTATATAGCACTTTTGGTTTAAATCTGAGGCACTGAGCTACTATCTTGGTTAATTATAAAATTCTTCTCCCATCTTTCCATCACAAGAACAATTTCAGCATGTGTCTCCTATAAATGATGTTTACATACTATAGAATTTTTCCTGTGGTTACCAACACTTTTGAGTCTCAATATTTTTCTGCTTTCACACAAATGACTTAACAAAGCTGTTTCCACCAGGACCATCTAGATTACACAATGGGCTTTTCCATAATCATTTTTTGTAAAGGCTGCCTAATGTCTCAGAGTGGCTGTACCATAATCTAATCAGCCATTCTCTACTGTTGGGTTTTTAGGCTGTGAGCAACATTTTTGCTAATACAAATAACTTTCCTGTAATGGATCATACCCTTTGGTCATATATTTTTTTATCTTTTGATTATTTCTTTAGTACAAATTCCCAAAAGATTCTACTGGGCACAAGGATATGGATACTTTGAAATCCTTGATAGATATTGCTAAATCAATTTCCAAGAGACTTTCCTAATACCAGTGATAATGTATGAGAGTACTAGGTTCACCCTTTTCTAACAGATGTTTAATATTATTGTGAATGTTGTTTTGTTTTGTAACTAAATGAATGGGAGAAAAAAGATACTTTATCATCCGTTCCATTGTTACTTTTTGAATTAAAAGTGAAGTGAAACTTTTTCCCATGTTGGTTAGCTAGATGATCTCCTTTGTGCAGTATCTCTTTATTTAATTATATCACAAAAGTACTGAAGTAGCTTTCAAGCCATGCCTGTCAATAAGAAAACATATACTTCTTGATTCTTTTTTATGTGGATACTTTATGTGTGTTATTCTACAGATTTATATATAAACCTATTCTCATAGAATGAGTATATAAGTTGGGAACATTCTTATTCTTCTTCCTCTTCTTTTTTTTTTTTTTTTTAAGATTTTATTTATTGGGCTCCTGGGTGGCTCAGTGGGTTAAGCCTCTGCCTTCGGCTCAGGTCATGGTCTCAAAGTCCTGGGATCGAGGCCCGCATTGGGCTCTCTGCTCAGCGGGGAGCCTGCTTCCCCGTCTCTCTCTGCCTGCCTCTCTGCCTACTTATGATTTATCTGTCAAATAAACAAATAAATAAATATTCTAAAATTTTATATATATATATTAAAGATTTCATTTATTTATTTGTCAGAGCTAGAGAGGCAGAGACAGAGAGAGCACAAGTAGGGGGAGTGGCAGGAGGGAGAAGCAGGCTCTCTGCTCAGGAGAGAACCCAACGCTGGAGTGGGATCATGACCTGAGCAGAAGTCTGAGCCACTCAGAAGTCCTTGGGAGCATTCTTTAAAAGGAAAACAGAACAAAAACCAGAGCAGTGGCAAAATCTTTCCGAAAAATAATCGTTAGAACATTTTATCAGCATTTACTTTGATCCAAAAGCACTGAGTTTATAGAGGATCTCATCAACTCAGCAAATCAGCCAAAAACAACAGTACATGACAGATCAAATTCCATTTGAACAAATACCTCACAGAGGGCTGAAGTAGGACCAATGAAGGGAGGCTAAAAGGAGACAAGACTTTTGCTAATGATAGGAAGACCTTTGTAGCAATTAGCTCAAACCCAGATCACACTCAGACTGCCTGGGGAAGAAGCATGTTTCCTATCACTCTGCTCCAGCAAAGGAGGTTGGGGGTAGTCTGGGGTCATGTGTGGGTATGAGGGAGGCCTGGTGCTGAGGAGGAGGGATGGCTTCAAAGTCCCTTCCCACTCTGTTTTCCCTAGCGCAGCCTGCGGACCTGGTCTTCCTGGGCCCAGGAAGAGGGGACTCATCTGTAGAGGACAGGGAAAGAGGAAGAAGAACCTGTCCTTCTCTTCCTGAGGGTGGGGCCTACACTCGCCAGAATTTTGAAATAGTCAGACTTTATCTTGGGCATCTTCCCACTTCCCGTTCTGTACTTTCACTTACCATCTCATCCAGATCTCTGCTGCCCCGTATTCCGAAGGGGACCTTCACCTCCAAGCAGGACCCCTCCTACTGTGTGACTCCTCTCTCCAAGCATTTCAGATGTCCTGTTCTTTTAATACAGGTAACCTCGGCTAGATGTTGAGAGGAAAGCAACCGTTTGAACCATTTCACTCTAAAACGTGAAAGCCCATGATAGCCCATGACCTTCCCAGACAGACATGAGTTTCAAAACATGACATTTCTAAAACCAATGGCATCTTTGACTGACAGCATTTGGCAAATTAAACTCCAATTAATATTAGCTCCTCTAGAGTTCAGATCCAAGCTCTATTATTTGATGTCTGGTGAATCTGAAGAAATCACTAAGCTACCCTGTGCTTCAATATTTTCATCTGTGAGTGAGAAAAATTTATTATCAAGCCCAGCATAATGCTTGACACATGGATCTGAGGAAATGTCAGTTAGTACCCTGCCCTTGGCAGTCCTCCCCACAGAGGTGCCATCATGGATTTCCTGCTGTCTTCCTTCTATCTCCATTTCAATGTCCCTGACCCACATTCCTTGGGCTGGAAGGTGAATATCTAAGGCAGAACCCAGGCAGCTGAGATCAACCTGGAAGGATGACTTCCTCAAGTTCAGCTGCTCCTACTAACCCTTTCTATTGCATGATTCCCTGCCAATACATTGTTTACCTTTTCCCCTTTCCTTAGTGTTCATTTTGTTATTTCTGTTTGACCGGTTGTTGGGCTGAGGTGTTAAAGTTTGATTTGAAAGTTTGCTTAATTTATTTTCAAAATGTCTCATTTTCTAATACCTATCTTTAAGGCTATAGCTTTCCTTCTGGGTAGCCTGTTGACTATAAACCACAGATTTTGTCAAGGAATACTGTGTCCATTCATAATTACATGTTTTCTTAATTTCCATTTGATTTTCTCCTTAACCCAAGAGTTATTTAATAACAAGTTTTTAAATTTTTTTTAGATGGTTGACTTTGGTGGATATTATTGATTTGATTTGTGGTGTCTTCCTGCCTCTGTATCATTAGGCAAATGGAGGCCAGTAGCCATTCCGCGGCTCTGCCTTCTCTCTATACCTCCTGTCTCCATACTGGCATCTCTACAAATGATGTCAGCTCTCAAAAATTTATATCCAGTGCAGGTAGGCTCTCAGTGAAAGGATGCCTCATTAAATATATATTTAAAATAAATGACACAGTACAGTGCTTTCAATAGACAACAGCAACAAGTACCCATTGAAAATTATATTCTGCTGCTGTAACAGCGCACTGTGTTCTCTTAGTATGGTAAAAACTGATGGAACCTTAATTAAAACAGAAGTGTGCTAAACCAGAAAAATAAAACTCTACTGTGTGTGTGTGAGAGAGAGAGAGAGAGAGAGAGATGCAACATCTTTGCAGGTCAGGCATTTATCTTCACAACCTCAGTTAAAATTTGGCAATGTCTCCTAGTGGTTTAAACAAGGGAAATTTCATTATGTAACTGCTGGTTTTTTTATAGCCACATTTGGGAGTTCTCTGCTGATTATAAGATTGCCTTATCGTAATGAGATAGAGCTGACATCCTCCCAAACTGGGCTAGTTGTTTACTTATTTAAATATTTATCTTTTCCTCGCAGGCACTGGAGACCAAGCAGTTGTGTTATCGTTAAAATTAAGAGAACATCATCAGCCTTATGCTTGGGTCTTACAAAGTGACCAAAATGCTCTGGTTTGCCGGGGGCCGGGGGTTTCCCGAGGTATGGAACTTCCAGGGCTAGAATGGGGGCAGTCCCGGACTAATCAGGCAGACACCTGCCCTACTTATTTCCCAACAGCAAATCACAGCATTATCCTGGGCCAATCTCAGCAGCAGGCAGACTAAGCTACCTCACTGACTTGCCATGATTTAAGGGCAGCCAGAAAGGCCATTCTGTCTGTCCCTCAAATGACCGGCAGACTTTGAGAGCCTTGACTTGGTGGACCTTGCCTCTTTCCTGACCTGCCATTTCTACCTTCGTTAAGTTATTCATGAAATTATGTTTCTTTTCAGCTGCAATTAGACATCCAAGGCCCAGGCATTATCTTTAAAGGCCTTGGTTGCAAAACTTTTATCTGGAAAGGAAGAGGTTTTCAGGACTCTTATCTCACAGCCCAACAAACCCTTCGAAAAGCGTTAAAAACCAGCGTTGTGTGGGTGACATTAAATTAATTAGAGGGTCCCCTCTGTATCCCCAGCTTTCTCTCTTCTGCACCCTCCTTCAGGCCATTGCCACCTTCGTGCTCTCCCTAACCCTCTTCCAGGACCAGAGGCTGTAAGTGGACTTACACTAACGTGCAAGGTTTAGAATAAGACTCACAACTTTATGAAGTTTCAAGAGTTCCCTCTTCAGAGGACAGGCGCACTTTAAGTGGGAGTAAAGCTCCTGTCTCGAGTCAAAGAAAAGAGGCACAAAGTCAGAAATTTCAGGAACAGGGGCGCCTGGGTGGCTGAGTGGGTTAAGGCCTCTGCCTTCGGCTCGGGTCATGATCCCAGGGTCCTGGGATCGAGCCCTACATCGGGCTCCCTGCTCGCAGGGAGCCTGCTTCCTCCTCTCTCTCTGCCTGCCTCTCTGCCTATTTGTGATCTCTGTCAAATAAATAAATAAAATCTTAAAAAAAAGAAAAGAAATTTCAGGAACAGGTATGAACACAGGTAGCCCGCCATGGCCCCACAGTGGAGTGGGCACCACTCCCACACCCCAGTCACACAGAGGGGACTGGGAAGCTCCTTTCTCCCAGCAAACATTTGTCGAGCGTCTACTATGAGCCAGGCCCACTGGCCTCCTGAGACAAATGAGACATACTTCTTACCCACAAGCCCCCCAAGTCCAGGTCAGGGAGAGACACCTGCAGTAAGCGTGTGTGTCCAGATGTGTGTGCGATGTGTGCTGGGAGCAGGAAGGGGGAGCCCTGGGTGACAGGACCAAGGAGAGGCCAGGGGTTGCAAGGACAGGCATGGTGAACACAGAACTTGGGCCCACAATACCTGTGCCCCTAAAACAAACTAAGAGACAAAACGAAGTTCAAAAATCAAAATTCTCCCTTTACTTAACCTCCCTCTGAAATGGAATCTTTGAACTCAAACCATCTTCATTGACTACTAAAAACCTCTAAACCTAAAAGTTGGAAGAAAAAAATATATAAATAATGTAAAATACATAAAATTGAAGTAAATTTAATAGCGTTTAAGTAACATACAATCCTCAGGGAACCACAAACTCAATAAAAACTACTTTTCTGGGGGGAATAAGGATTCAAAACACTAAATAAAAGACTACAGCTTTCGTGGACAATGGGCTTGATCTTTTTTTTTCTTTAAAGTTACTTGTTCTTTTTAATCTCTGTTTCATTTCCCAGAAATAAAAACTGTTTGCATTCCATTATTTCCACTTTACAATAATAACATACTAACTGAATCATCTTTCATGCATTGTCTCACAATTAAAGCTTTTGACCCACATTCTCTTTTTCTGACTTTTATATATCAGAAATCTAACAGAGTTAGAGGGGGAGGTCTAAGTTAGTCACTATTTATTTCAACAGCACAACTTGGCACCTTCTTCAAGAAACACTACAAACTTTCAAGGAGATCATGGAGATGAATCTATCTTGCGTTACCCACCTCCATGGGGTCAGCAGATAAACCAAGACACATCACAGGTCAGCTGTGAAATGGATGTGTTGGGCTCAAAAAGAACCACTCAGGAGAGCTGGAGACCCTTCCCTCAACCTCTTGGTCAGACACTCTCTCAGTATGTTTACTCAGGAGGCAACCCTAGGGACAAAGGACAGATGGAATAAAGACAAGGAATCACACATTAGGGAGAGGTAGTGGGTGACATCACCTCTTAAGGCCCCTTACAAGTCCAAGATTCGTAAAATTACTCTTTGGGATGTTTGAGAGCCTTGACTTGATGGACCTTGTCTCATGTCAGTGAACCATGGATTCCAGGTAGGTGCCTCCTTCCATCACTTGTCCCACAAGGCAACAACAAACTGACCCAACTCTTTTTTTTTTTTTTTAAGATTTATTCATTTATTTGGGAGGGGGGAGAGAGAGTGTGCACTTGAGTTTGGGGGGCAGAGGAAACAGGAGAGAGAGAGAATCCTAAGCAGGCTCCACAATCAGCATGGAGCCCAATGTAAGGCCACATCTCACAACCCTGAGATCACAACCTGAGCCAAAATCAAGACTCAGATGCTTAATCAACTGAGCCTCCCCGGAGCCCCCAGACTGAGCCAATTGTTAAATCTGGTCTCCCCAATCCTGCTACCATCCCAATACCAGAAATCAAGCCGCAAGTAGGCAAACACTGAGTGCGCACGTTTAGTATACCGGCTTGTAAACTGGGTCTGCGGCGATATTTTAGTAGTTGGCAATATTGACAATTTTAAAACATCATAAAAGTTAAAAAAAAAAAAAAAACCACAATGAAAAGATGTCACCAGAAAGTCTTGAGTAGGGATACAAAGGTGAAAGGATAGTTTGGGATTCCAGCAGTGTTTACTGACTGTGACCGTGAGCCGTTCATTCAGTATCACTCGTCCTATACCACCTCAGTAATAGGGGACCTTAATCGTTCTTTCCTTACAAAACTACTGTGAGGATTAAGCAAGGTGCCCACATTAGATGCTGAACCGGGCTCCACACAGAAGAACCTTGACTCCTCCCCATTTGACCCTCTGGGTGCCTCCCTTCTCTTCTCCACCCCCCTGTGTGCTGCCTTCTGCTTGGATTTGGTCAGCTGGGAGCCCCAGTAAGGCAGGAGAGTAAAGGTGAGGTATATGTTCAAGAGGGTTGTCAGGGGCTGCCGAGTTCCCTTGACAGGTGGCCTCAAGGCCGAGGTGAGGTGACCATACCTTCCTTGGCTTGCTGTCCCCCTCCTTCCTCGTGGTTTCCCACACACTCCCCACAGCACTGTGACTAGTCCCTTTGTTAACCTCTCCTCAGAATACCAGCTGGAGGGCACCATGGGATAAAAAGTAGCCAACAGTGGCAGCCATGATTTATCTGGGACCATAAAGCTAAGCACCAAACAAATTATAATACAGACACTGCAAAATACATACTGTACTGCAAATAAATCTCCCCTCCCACAGGAGGTAGTTGGAATAACTCAGACCATTCCCTACTTCCGGACCTTTCCATAGCACACCTCAGGAGTCGCTTTCTCTTTGAAAAATCTCCTGTCATCATTTAGGGAGGCCCAATTTAGAAAACAGTAACAAAAACAACAAGCAATTATTTTAGTGTTAAAAATGTCACAAACATCGATGTTGCTTATCTGAAATGTATTCATTGCCTACATGAAATTCAAATCTAACTGGGTCTCCTGCATTGTATTTGGCAACCCTACTGCTCACGGGAAGGTGTGGACTCTTCCATTCACTGTTTCTTAAATGTCTACTTAAGAACACACTTGCCTTTACAAGTGGGTGGGAAAGTCAGGCCTCATGATGAACCAGTATTTTTCCACAGGAAAAAATGACGTTCACTATGCACCTGAGTTCACAAGTAGGTACAGAGAGGCCAGCTCTGGGTCACATTCTATTCAGGACGCACCAATCGTGTCTGGCCTTCACTCCTGCCCTTCCATGTCCAACTTCCCTACACACACACACCCACCCGAGGAGACCAAGTAGGCCAGCTGGTTGGACCAGAAGGACCACTGCCTGAGAATGACTGATGTCACCTGGTAGAGGGCGTTGAGCTGAACCAATCAGATTTTTCTGGTATTTCCAGAGAATTTTGACTAAGGGAATGAGGCAACTAGCAATGGCAGCTGTAGGAACTGAAGATTCCTGATAAGCCTCATGCTTTGTATGAAGCGGAGTTGGGGTAGAGGAAATCGTCATCAAAAAGAGAAAGACTACAATGCATAGCAGAAAGCAGCAGATTTTCTGACGAGTAGCTAGGATCCATTAATGATGGAAGGCCACGGAAAAGCTCCATTCACTCGGTCTTCAGAGCATCTCGGGACGCAGAACCAGCCTCTGGTTCCTGTCTCCCCGAGGCTCCGTTGTTTTGCTTTCCCTTGCGTGGTGAAGAGTGCCATCCCTCCTCTGTACTTAAAATATCTCCTTACTTGAGATAATTCAAGTGAAATACCTCCCTTCACCCACATCATAGGCTGCCGGGTCCCCACCAGGTGAGTAGTTTCCAGCCTAAGAAACTCACATTCCACCATTGACTCAGGGAGGCCACGGTGAAGGGAGTAATCTATTCCTCTGGGACCCTAACGTTTAGGGGTCTCGAAGTAAAACCCCTTAGGAAGAGTGAGGCAGCACTGCTCTTCTTGCTTCCCTCCCATTCCTTGTTAAGAGCAGGCTAGTGGGCCACAGCTGTGTTTGCGCCATCCCCAAGCAAAGCCATTGCAACTACACAATGCCCTTCAGAGAATCCATGGTCAGCATGTCACCCATGTGGATATTTTGTTTATGTGGCAACTATCCCCATATAATAAACATTAACTATAAAAAAAAATCAATCAGGATGGCAACCGTAAAAACAATAATAAATAACAAGTGTTGGAGAGGATGTAAAGAAGTCGGAACCCTTTCTCATCGTGGGAGGGAACATAAAATGATGGAGCCACAGTTGAAAACCGTATGGTGTCTCCTCAAACAGCAAGACGGAGCTAGCAAATGATTCAGCAATTCCACTCCTGGATATACACCCAAAAGATCTGAAAGCAGGTAATCAAACAGATACTTGTATACTAATGTTCATAGTGCCATTATTTATCAAAGCCATATGATGTAAGAAATCCAAAAGTCCATCCACAGATGAACAGATAAACAAAATATGGCATATCCATACAGTGCAATGTTGTTCAGCCTTAAGAAGGAAGGAAATATGCTGTAGTATGGATTCACCTTGAAAACATTATACTCCAAGTAAAATTAAATCAAGCACAAAAGGCCACACACTGTGTGGCTCCATTTATGTCAGATGTTCCCAAATAGGTCAATACATAGACACAGAAAGCAGACTGACCAGGGTTATGGGGGAAATGGGGAATGACCCCCTGTTGAGTATGGAGTTCTGACTGGCATGATAGAAAGTTCTGAAAATGGATAGCAGTGCTAGTTAACACAACATTGTGAAAGTACTTGATGTCACTGAACTGTACACTTAAAATGGTTAAAATGGAAAACTTTATGTATTTTTCTTTACCACAATTAAAAACAAAGAACAATACAAGACTGTCTGAGTCAGGGCTTCTGTAAGCCACTAAGCCAGGTCCAAGGCAGTGGAAACTGCTATACATTAGAATTATCTGGGGAACTTTTATTTTTTATCTTTTTAAAAGATTTATTTATTTTACAGAGAGAGAGAGAGAGAGAGAGCGTGAGTGAGTAAACATGCAAGCCAGGGGAGGGGAACAGGGAGAGGGAGAGAGAGAATCCTTCAAGCAGACTCCCTGCCTGCTGGCTGGCTCAACCAGGACCCTGAGATCATGACCTGAGCTGAAACCAAGAACTGGCTCCTCCACTGGCTGAGCCACCCAGGTGTGAAATTATCTGGGGAACTTTTTAAATCCCCAGTGTCAGGAACACATCTCAAACTTAGAATCTCTGCAGGTGGACATCAGCATTTTTTAAAACTCCTCAGTTTATTCTGATTTGTAACCATCAGGAACAGAGCTCCAAGACAACGTGCTTCACAAAATTAATGTGCAGACAAATAACCTGGCCATCTTGTCATTAAAACAGATTCTGATGGCTACCTCCCTGGTAGAGCCCAAGCAGTTCTAACAAACTCCCAGGTAATACAGATGTTCCTGGTGTGCAGACCACACTTTAAGTAGCAAAACCCTAGAGCAAAACTGTAGCAGAACCCTACAGTTCATCCTGGCCAGTTGTATATCTCTTCTCTTAAGAAAGAAATTACATCAGGACTTAGTAAGAGATTATAAGACTTAACAAGTTTCCTTATCAAGAAGTTCTTCATATCATTAGCCATATTTCTTCAGCCTATGAGATACTTTTCCCACAAAGGCCAGATGCCCTCATCAGATCCTTTGAATTATTGAATATTTCTTATTATCACCTCCGCTTTTCTCTGATTTCTCATGTTCCTGCAGATCCAAGGATGGATCCAGAAATATCCATTTAATAAGCTAAAGTGACTTCCACATCTTGGATGCAGTACATAAAAGATAACAATCAACATTTCAGTGAGACTTTGTGCCTGGTAATTCAGGAATTAATCAGATGAGCTCTTGACCACTTTGACACTGATGTCCAAATCATTCCCTTTCCCAATATCAAGCAGTCACAAAGTTGACGAAGTACATTTGAGACTCCAAAGGAAATAAGTTGCAGAATGATGCTAGTTTTATGTAGATAAAATGATTTCATCACATAGTTTTATTAACAGAGATATAGAAACTTCGGGTTCCGAAAGATCTTAAAGAAAATGAATGAGGCCTCCAGTAATGATTATGATCAGGAATTTAAATATTAGTAGCCAGAGATTTGAGAAGCTCATTGGGGAGGCATCTAAAAGAGGTGGAAAGAGGGTATTATTACAAAAAGCAGTTCGCTCTTAGCATCAGCTTGTCAGATCATATATAAAACAAGAAGGACAGAAAAGCAATGTCAGAGCTTTGTACTAAATTATCTTTTGCCTGAAGTTGATACATCTGATCCTGTGTGCCCAGTTGAACCAGCACAGTCCACCTGGAAAATTGAAAGGTGAAGAGCCTCAAAAAGCTTGTAAACTTGAAATGTGCAGCAGTAATTAATGATAACGATGTATGTGTAGAGAGAGCTTTAATAAAATCTAAAAACTGTGATGGGAGGAAGAGAAGAGACTCAAACAACTGAGCAAAGATTTGTGATAATAATTACGTGAAATGTGGCTCACATAAGCAAACTCATGATGACATTTTAAAGGTTCAATTACGGTATCTGATCATGTCAATTTTATAGCAAAAAGCATTGCGAGACAAGCACTTGCAGCAGTAAATAAGGACATTTTAACTGAAGCCCTAATAATGATAAAAAACAATAATCCTAAATTTACACTCTAAATATAGCAAAAATACATCAGATAAAAATATATAGGAAAAAAATATATATATAGAAATAAGGCAGAAATGTAACCCTTGATGAGAAGATTTTGATACTCTGCTTTCAGAACACTATCAAAAAAGAGCATTAATAAGGATACTATAGATCTGAATAATTTTTACATTGCTCATTACCATGTAGATAAAGATCTGAAGGGCAATTCCTCTCAGAGCTCATAGCCAAGACAGAATTTCCTCTCCTGATGAATAGATACTCTTTTTTAGCTACACAAAACTTTGAAACTATTTAAGAAAGATTTAAAAATATAAAGCCCAGGTAGTTTCTATTTTGCTAAAACTGCTAGAAAGCCCAGGGCCAAACTTTGCTCTTCATGATGTCATTTCCTTAAGCCATGACTTTTTAAGAGAACATTTTCTTTCTCTGTGCTTGGATTTCTGCCTTTTAATGGGTATTACTGGTATTGATCTTAGCATATCTGTACTTCTGTTCTAAACTACCTCAAATCCTTTTTTGAAAGTACATCATGAGAAATAAATCAGTCCGAATGTGATCTGAATGTGGCATCTAATAAATTGGGACGAATGGTACAGACCTGTTGGAAATCCTTTAGCCATCCTTGGAATGGGCTCTCTTAAGGCTGGACCGGACAGGCAGGTTTCCTGGGCCAACACTCGAATAGGACTCCTTACCATTTGCATAAATCAGCATTAAAATGCAAGCCCAGTCCTGTTCAGATGCAGGATCCTTTGGCTGTCGTACCTCCCTGCCGCTCCAGTTGGAATCTGTGTCTCTGACAAGCTTTATGTGCGTGGTCCATCTCCCTTCTGGTTCCTGGCTTGCCGTTCCCACATTGGCTCCCTTAGCACTGATCTTTTTCCAACGTTTATTGGCATTCCCACTAAGAACCATTTTCACCCATCGAATCCAGCAAGCTGGCTAATTCCTCCAAGAGCCAACTCTTGTCTGCTGCCCAGATCTCATCAAGCCTGCCTGGGTACTGGCAGCACGGTGGACACCATGGAAGTCACATGGGAATCAAGGGAATTCAAAACACATGCTTTCTTTCCAAGTCCCTCTACCAATACAGTGCAGACTACAGAATGAAAAGCAGCCAAAGAAGCACTTTGCAATTATAAGAAAGTATCAAGTCTATATATGTTAGTGCTATAAATTTGAAAAAGATAAAGACAGATAGAAATGGTAATTATGTTTCAACACCTATGCAAGAAACAATGACAAAGTATCTTAAAGCCCTCAGTATCTCTCCTCAGGTAAAAGCTCAACTTTCCAAATTTCTTCTAAATATCTCATTCATTCACTCTCCAGCTAGCTTTCGGACATCTACTAGGAGTCAGGTCTGGGATGGGCACTGGAGATACAAGAATGAAGGGGAAATAACGAGCTTATTGTTTATTTGAGGGGTGGGTAGAGTTCTGCTCACAACACGAGTAAACACGGGGTATTGTGGGCATACAGACAAGAGCCCCCTGGGTGTCCTGTAGGAACAGGATGAGTTCCCAGGGTGGGGTAATATTTCCCATGTGAGGACTCTCCTGTGCACGGCGGGTATTGCCACCCTCTCCCTGGGCTCCTAAAGACGAGGAGAGGCAGGACTGGAAGCTGCTGTGGGGGTGAGAGGAACGAACCTGAGGAAGTGTGGGTAGAGACAAGAGGATGGACAGGGAAGAGTTAAAGAGGAGGTGAGCTTGAGGGGTCTGCTTTCAGCAGGAAGGTGACCCTTCACTGTGACAGGCAACACAGGAGGAACATGGCGGGGAAGGAAGATGATGCACGGTGTCAGTTACGTTTCTAGGGGATAGAGCAGAAAGAGGGAGAAAAGAACAGGAGAAAGGGAGGGTGGGACGGTGAAGACTGATGATCCCAGGACTACCGACATCTCCACTGACCAAGATGCTGGAGCAGAAGATGAAGATGAAGACAACCGAAGCACACTGGCCCTTTCTCCCTAGTTGGGTGTTAACTCTACAGCCTTATACCCAGCGGCCTGGATGACATGGGGTGTATGCTGGGAGGATTCCATTTGCCTGGGCTAGAAGCAGATCAAGTGCCTTGGATAAAACATGAGCAAAATCATCTTCTTGGCCCACTTTCTCAGGGCACGCAACTATGGAAAGGAGAAACAATAAAACCTAAGAGAAAGCATTGAAAAAGAGGGATTCTCCAAAAGCCCTAGAGTTGCAGCCCAAAGGCCTCTTTTTGTCTGGTTCCCACTTGGCTTTCTAAAGGCAGGGACAGGGTGCCCTCCTTAACAAGAAGGTGGCTCAGGCCCTCTCAGTGTAGCAGCATGTAGGTGACCACATGACCAAGAGTCAAGCCAAAGTAGATTAACGAGCCACAAATAGGCTGCATGAAGCAAACCAATGCCAACAGCTCAATTCAAACTGTTGGACTCGAGTGAGCAGGAATCTCACAGGAGAGAGAATGAACATGGATCCTCACTCCAAATGCAAGGAAAGGCCTTCATAACCTCTGATTTAAACTTGTCCCAACACATTTGATTCTTGGGGGTAAAAGTAGTTGGGAGCCTCTATAAGAACGCTCCGTCCTTGGAAGAGTTTGACAAACCCCACAAGTGGAAAGACCAATCATATTTCTATGTTTGACCTGCTAACAGCTGACCTAGGCAGGAACAAGTATGGAAACCAAATTCGGAGCAATCAACCAGAGTCCCACTGTCAAAGGTCTCATGAGAGATGACGGGTCTTTTTGAGAAGAAGAGGAAAAACAAAGCAGTAGCCTTTCACCCAGATATGGGGACAAAGTAAACTCAACTAGGTGAAGATAGAGAGCTATACTGTTTTCATGTCTACACACACATTCACGCAACCGAGCACCTTCTGAACTGTGAAGATACTAATCCAAGTTCTATTGAAAATTATGCTTTGATGCTAGAAGATTCAGGCTGGAGAAATCTTTGATGAGTCAATGAGTATCATTTCCTAGAAAATTTTCAGATTGCATCTTTGTAAAAACACACCTTTTACACAGGTATGGGCATGTGTCTACATGATAGGAAGGGTTGAACCTGTGTGCGTGTGACCTCTCAGAGTCGAGGACAAGTCACAGGTACACTCTGATTTCGCTTTAACATAAAGAAAGTAGAATTGTGGCCTGCCAGCTAATAGCACTCTGTGTGATTAACCCAATACTGAAAGCTAGGCTTTTCAAGATGAACTTCCAGAGAGACCCTGCAGGTAAATGCTTTCCCAGAGGAAGTGTCCTTTGCCATCTTCCTCTAAGAGAATATAATAATCTATTTCAGGGAAGCATAAAAGCTGTCTTCCAAGGAACAGCGGCTTTTCAAAACCCCTGGAGTAAGAGGTGGAGGGAGGAGGGCCTCCATAGTAGGTCTGGACTCAGAAGGCCTTCATTTTTCCAGAGATTAGTTTTCTCTCCTAAATGTCTATAATGGCCTTCTAATTTGGGGCCCCTGGAGTTGTATTCCACAGTGTCCCTGGATGAACACTGTTGCTATGAGAGACTAAGATCTGACTCTAAGCTTCTCAGAAGCCAGGGTAAGGAGGAAAGTTTAGTAAGAATTGTGTGTAGTTAGCTAAGACAAAGAACTGTGAAAATGTCTGAAAGAAAGGAAAGGTTTTCCTGGTACTGAATTCTGAAAGTCCTTGCAGGGGACACTATTCAGGAACACTGAGTGATTTGTTGGAGAATGTTTTCAACAACAGTTGCCTCGTAAGTGCAAAAGTTAGAATAATTTTATTTTATTTTATTTATTTATTTATTTGTCAGAGAGAGAGAGAGAGAGCAGAAGCAAGGGGAGCAGCAGGCCAAGGGAAAAGCTCTCCACTGAACAGGGAGCCCAATGCGGGCTCAATCCCACGACCCTGGATCATGACCTGAGCCGAAGGAGATGCCTCGTCATCTGAGTCACCCAGGTACCGCTCTTTTTTTTTTTTTTAAGATTTTATTTATTTATTTGACAGAGAGAGAGAGAGAGATCACAAGTAGGCAGAGGGGCAGGCAGAGAGAGGAGGAAGCAGGCTCACCGCTGAGCAGAGAGCCCGATGTGGGTCTCGATCCCAGGACCCCGAGATCACGACCTGAGCTGAAGGCAGAGGCTTAACCCACTGAGCCACCCAGGTGCCCCCCGGTACCGCTCTTTTTATCATTTAATGGTTGGCTTTCCTCCTATTTGTATGGATAAGAAAACAGATCTCAAATGTTAAGTGATGGCACAAACAGATTTCCAGGTATATAAGGTATAAAAAGCAGATCTGTAGAATCTTCACTGGCAATAATACTGAAATAAACAAATATAGAAAAAAAATCCCCAAACATGTAATCGATAGGTAACCAAAGATGAGAAAACACTGTGGGTACTCATAATCTTACTGAAGACTGTTTTTGGGCCATAGATTCAAAACTTGGTTGGTAACCAAGGTAAAAAAAACAGAAGTGGAGCCCTAAGGAAAAGTCCGTCAACAACGTCATAAGAACGCTCAGTAATTATGCTCAATTTGCAACTGAAGTGAGAGACGAGTACACAGCCCTGGAAAAAGTCAAAGTCAGCGTTTGCAAAGACAAGGAGGGCAGCCAAGGCTTGTCATTTTCCAGGGCATTGTGCTGAGTCAGAGAAATGGAAGTGGAGCAGACCACTGGCTGAGTGGAGAGAGGTCTTTCATCTCACTCTTGTGATTTCCACAAAAATCACAGCCAACAAAGCAGAACCCAACTACAGACCTCTCTCAGCCCAGACTATTTCCTCCCTCACACCCACACCCATCTTCTTGGTCTACAGAAAAGTGTATGGAAAGCAGCCTAGTACTCTTAAAAGGTACTGAATGTGAAAGATAATCTATCCCAGTAAAGGTGGAAACAGTAGCAATTTGAATTGATGGCACAAAGGAAATGTAACACACGATCAGTTAATGCGGAAGAGTAACACAAAGAAATTAAGAGAATTAAGAGAAAAGCTGATGCATAAAGAGACAAAGACAAATCTTCTATAAGGATAACTGGTACCTTTGCAAAAGCTTACAGAAACGTAACACCAGAGATCTTCCCTGAGATGATGGCAGAATTGATTGAAAGTACCCATGAGTGTTTTTTAAAGGAAGATTTAATGTTTAGAAAAAAAAAAATCAACATTTGATTCCACGTTAGTGAACTTCAATCATAAAGACTATTTCCAGGCATATAGACAGCAAGACACCTATGAGGAGGAATAATCAAATTAGTCTCCAAAAAACTCTTTAGCAACATTAAGAGAAAAATACAAAGTTCTGAGGAAAAGAGTAATAGAGAAATATTACAGACTACAAAGCTGTTGTGTAAACAGGCAGATATTATGTCTCAAAATTTAAGAGAACTCAGGTCACATAGAACCCATAAAACTCTTGGAAAAGCAACTTAACCTGTGTAATCCAGCCAATCAAATTCCACTCAGGAATGGAAAAGTCATGGTAAAAGGGCTAACGATGATCACAGAAGTCTTTTAAATACTGAATTAAGACTAAACACCTGGGGGCCTTATAACTAATCCAGAATGCCAATGTTACTTACAACTCTCGGCAATTAAAATATATAAACAACAAAATCGGACATAAATGCAAAGTGAGGCAGGAGAAAATGTAGGAATTCCTATTACTTCTGTTTTCCTAACAAAGAATCCACGTGTACCGTCCAAAGTGAAGCACATTTTCTCTTAAAAGTTACCGACTCTTAATGATTTTCATAATTTCTTTTCTTAGCCCTAAAAGGATAGTCTAGAAAATATCCCTTGTGGTGAAAAAAAACATTATTTGAAATTCAGTTTCTCTTGCCTTTGTTCAAGTCAACTAAAATTAAAGGCAATATTTATAGTGTGATTTTACATATAATTCAAGTAAAATTAAACAATGGTATTATTTATAACACAATCCTATGTATAGGTCAACCCCAGGGCATAATATTTACTTATGTCTATCCATGTCTTTTATATCGGTATGCAGAGAGAAGTAACTGGAAATAAGCTGACCCAATGTTACCCTCATCTGGGGATACAGGGCTTTGGGTGGTTTGTTTTTTTTTTCTTCTCCTTCTTATAGTTTTCTACTTCTTGAGCTTTTATGTATTGTTTTGGTCACTCTTAAAATTCATACACAGTAAAATTCACTCTTTTTTGTATACAGTTTTTTGAGCCTAGGCAAATGCATAGTCAAGTAACTGTCACCAAAGTCAAGACAGGGAACTCCTCATCACCCCAGTCTTGCCTCCTGCTTCTCCTTCTACTCCCACCCTCCTCCCACTCCCTTCCCCTCCAGCCACTGCTCCATTTTCTCTTCCTATAATTTTGGGCTTTTTCCAGAACTTTACATAAATGGAATAACACAATACACACCCTTTGGGTTCTGGTTTCGTTCACTTAGCATAATCCATCTGAGGTTCTCACCTTAGCTGACTATTAAAACCACCTGCGGAGATAGAAAAAACCCCAGGACCAAACCACAGCGCAACTGGAAATTAAAGCAAATCAGAGTCTCCAGGGATGAGACCCAGTGCCGGTATTTTAACGCTTCCCAGGTGATGCCATGAGCAATCAAGGCTGAGGAACACTCAGCTCATTTCCAAACTGCTTCAGACCTCACAATCCTGAGAGTCTGCTTTCAGCTTTCGCAAACCTGTTTGTCAGAGTCAGTCTACTGGGGTGGGATCAGTCTGTCGGGGGCTGGGGGCTAGGGCTCTCCTGTGCACAGTGGGTGTTGAAATCAACCCACCTGATGCCAGCAGCACCCTCCCCCACCCGAGCCATGACAACCAAAAACGTCTCCAGACTTTGCCAAATGTCCCTTTGGGGGCAAAATCACATCTAGCTGAAAACTGGCGCTCTACCACAAGCTGAACGCAACTCAGCGCAATTTACACACTCTGATAACACAAGCAGCGTTTTCTTTTGTGTTTATCCTACCCGCTTATGTCTCCACTCTAACTTTATTAAACCCACCAGGAAACTCTTGTGTCCGCTTTATTTTGGAGATCGAGTTGCCAGCAACCAGCAGAGGGCACCTCTAACTATTGCCTGATGACTTCTAATTTCTCTCAGATCCTGGGGAGTGGTGATAAGATCAAGCTTGGCCCCACAACCCCTGTGTGTGGGACCAGGGGAGAGTAGGGAGAAAGATAGGACCGAGGGCTAAAGAGGGAGCAGAGGAAAGAAAAGATAACAAGAGAGAGCCAGGGAGCTGGCCGGCCGCGCAGTCAGAGACATGGACCACAGAAATGGAAATTAGTTCCAGAAACTAAAAAGATTCCAGCTGCGTGAAGAGCCAAGGTCACTTCCAGTTTCCTGGAGGGGGTATGGAAAAACACCCACCCACCCAGACGTCTTCCTCTGTTTGTCTGGCCTAACCCAACCGCCCCTGAAAAGGAGCACATGACAAAGGCATGGACAACCTTTCCCCACTTGTGACCTTGTGAGGGAGCCTAAGACATCCTGCAGCTGCCAGTGGACCACAGTTTAAAGCCACTGCACTGTACTGGGGGCAGGGCATACCATCTGGTTTTCTGGAGGGTCTCTAAGTCCTGTAAGTCTTGTCTGCCGGTTCCCGTCATGCAGGCTTGGTGATTATTTGCAGGAAAATATCACCATTCACTCAGTCTTCCTGAGAGCTACGAACTCTTCTAAAAATAGATCTTCTAAAGTCAGCTTTGATTACACACTCCTTCTCATTTACGGGCAGGCTTGATCTCCCCTCTGACTTGCTTTTTTTCTGATGACAACCTAGTGCAAACTTTTTCCACAGGGGGCTTGGGCTGGCGGTTCAAATGGTTCTGGCTTGATACCTCTCTAGACTTTTGGCAAAATCAGAGTGGTGCCATCTTACGAGGAGAACAGCCACCTAAAGGAACATCCTTTGGGGGGGGTATGTATCATATATTTTATCATTTTAAAATAACACCTATGTGGAGGGAACCTAATTGATCTAAGTGAAAGAAGCCAATCCGAAAAGCCTACAGACGGTGGGTTTCCAACTCTATGACATTCTAAAAAAAGGCAAAACTATGGAGACAATAAAAAGATCTGGGGCTGCCCAAGCATTAGAGGGGAAGGAGGGATGAGCAGGTGGAGGAAAGGGGGTCTCGGGGGCAGGGAAACTATCTGCACGACACTATAATGGTGGATACACATCATTATACATTTGTCCAAACCCACAGAATGGACATGAAGAATAAGTCCCGATGTAAACTCTGGATTTTGGTGGGTAATAATGCATCAGTGTAGGCTCATCAATTGTAAAAAACGTGATAATGAGGGAGGATGTACAGGAGTTGGGGCCGAGGACAGGTGGGAAATATGTACATTCTGCTCAATTTAGCTGTGAACATTCTCCAATACGTGAATTCTGTTTCTTAGAAACATGTAAAGAATACATACACAGTACCAAAAAAATTGCAAAGTACGGAAGAGTTGAAAAAGGGAGAAAATAACCAAAGTTGATTTAATTTCAGGAACAAGAAACATTTCTACC
This sequence comes from Lontra canadensis, assembly GCF_010015895.1. Classification (NCBI taxonomy): domain Eukaryota; kingdom Metazoa; phylum Chordata; class Mammalia; order Carnivora; family Mustelidae; genus Lontra; species Lontra canadensis. The sequence goes on from NW_022631025.1 coordinate 5,002,677, forward strand.
AGTCAGGTATTCCATCATTCTAATTAAATCTGTTGCATCTTCAAGAGTCCCCATTCAAACATCATTGTCTTTGGAGCAGAAGGTTTTAAATTTTAAATTATTCTTTGGAATTCAGGTCAACAACTTGGGCCGTGGAATCCAGCGAGCCTGGGTTGAGAGTCCTCTTCCAGCACCTGTGAGCTCTGTGACCTTGGGCTAATTACCTAATCTCTTTAGATGCCAGTTTCCATCACTGAAAAATGGGGATGACAATAATAGAACTTAACTCAGAGTCTTTAAAGAGGATTAAATGAGAAAATGCATGTAAATTTCTCAGGAATCAGTGAGGGGTACTTGGCCAGCATTTTTGATCCCTATATCTTTTCCTTTCTTTTTTTTTTTTTTTTAAGATTTTATTTATTTATTTGACAGAGAGAATGCACAAGCACGGGAAGCAGGCTCCTAGCTGAGCAGGGAGCCCAATGTGGGACTCGATCCCAGGACCCTGGGATCATGACCTGAGTGGAAGGCAGATGCTTAACCGATTGAGCCATCCAAGGGCCCCTTGATCCATACAGCTAAGAACTTCATAATAATAATGTCTTTTGAACATACACTGGGTTTTAAAAGTCCTAAACTTTTGGAGTGCCTGTGTGGCTCAGCTGGTTGAGCATCCAGCTCTTGGTTTGGGCTCAGGTTGTGATCTCAGGGTTGCGAAGTCCAGCGCGAGGTGGGCTCCAACTCAGTGCCGAGTCTACTGGAGATTCTCACTCCGTCTCCCTCCCCTTCGGCCCCTCCAGCCACTCCCCACCCCCACTCACGGGCGCTGGAGCACCCACATGCACTCTCTCTCTCTCAAATAAATACACAAATAAAATCTTAAAAAAAAACAAAAGTCCTAAACTTTTAATGAATATCATGGTCTTTGGAGTATCTCTATTTGTCAGTTTCAAAATATACTCAGTTCAGTATAGGGTCCCTCAAAAGCACAATATAATCTTAAAATAGGTCATTTTATAGATAAATAAAGTTAGGCCCACAGAGATTAGGTGCCTGACCCAGTAGATGTCAGAGTTGGGACTCTTTAGAGAACATAAAGGAAGACTTGTTCTGGATCCATGTTCAAACCAATCTCTTATTCCAAACATGGTTAATCCCAATGAATTATGTAACTTGTTTCATAGGTGACACACCTTGGTGAATGATAAACTGTAGAAGCGTTGAGGCCACATGGGTCCAGGTTTGAAAGTTGTTTCTGCCTTGTAAAAAGGGGCACAATGCCTGGCATACAGTCAGTTATTACTCTCGGTTGATAATGCACAAGTTAATGCGTGAAAAGCATTAGGCTTTTATCACATTTTTTAGTGAGAGTGGGGCATATTACACCTAATAGTGAACTATGTATGTTTAAAAGCTACAAGATGTTGAAGGCAAAACTCACACTTTGAAACAAGAGCTGGGGATAGACATGAAAGGATAAGGCACATGAATGTTTTCTTTGAGAGGGACATAGATGATCACTTATTAAGACGGTCATTCATAGATGACATTCTGAATCCACTCTGTGGGAACTAAGCTGAGAAGGTTCTATTGCTCAGTAGGGTGGTGATTCATTCCAGTTGGGACTTTTCCAGAACAGGAGTTTGAGCAGCTTGGGCAGGTTTTATCTTCCCTTGCCATTTTGTTTTCCTCTAGGGGATCAGGGACCTTCTACTGGATGGCTTACTGTATCACACAAACTGAGCAGACTCCAAGAACAACAGAATGACTAACATTGAGACCCCTAATAATTTGGGAATAATTTATGTGGTACTTAAGAAAATTCAAATTTAATACAATTGCATACAGATTTAAGCGAGTTCCCCCTTGAAATTCCTTCTCACAAACTTTGTTTTCTTGTTACTTTTGTTTTTCCTTTACAGTAACTTTTTTCAAACCAAGACTTAAAATGGTCCTCTAGACATAATAGCAAAGGGCTTGCAAGGAAACCTCCATCAGAAACAAATACCAGGGGTGCCTGGGTGGCTCAGTTATTAAGCTTCTGCCTTTGGTTCAGGTTCTGACCCCAGGGTCCTGGGATTGAGCCCTGCATCAGCCTCTCCCCTCAGCAGGAAGTCTGCTCCTCTCTCCCACTCTCCCTCTGTGCTGTCTGTCTCTCAAATAAATAAATATATAAAATCTTTTAAAAAATGAAAACACTAGGAACAAATAAGAGCAGGACAAGGTGTTGCAAAGACTTTAACCTTCAGAAGGTCACTGGGGAGTCCCTCCCTTCATGTTAAATTAAACGTAGCCTCTTGTCCCAACTTCCAAACTAATCTCCCCTTTTCATTGTCATGATGGGTCAGAGCAACGTTAAAGCTCAGAGATTTATTTATAAAGATTTTACTTATTTACTCATGAGAGACACAGAGAGAGAGAGGCAGAGGGAGAAGCAGGCTCCCCAATGAGCAGGGAGCCTGATGCAGGACTCGATCCCAGAGCCGCGGGATCAGGACCTGAGCTGAAGGCAGACGCTCAGCTCGACTGAGCTGCGCAGGCACTCAAGGATCAGAGTATACTTAAAGGGAAGTGATGACTTACGATCAGTGTAACACAGAGTCCATCCTCATTATAGGAGGATTCTGAATTTACAAATTCACCTACCTGCTGCAAGTTATTTGGAACACTAAAACCAATACTGGTGGAGCTTTGCGGGTCATTTGCAGACATGCACAGAACAGCAAAAAATGTGAGTCATCAGAGAGCCCACAATTCCCAGCTGAAGTGTAAGAACAATGCTCTACCTCCTTGTTTCAGTCCTCAGGCTGTAAAAGAGAGTCCTTCTCACGGCCCATCCAGTGCCATGGTTTTCACTTTTTTTTTGGGGGGGGGGAGGTGCTCTTCCTTGGTGATTTTGCTATTTAAATGACACCTGAGGGGCACCTGGGTGGCTCAGTGGGTTAAGCCTCTGCCTTTGGCTCAGGTCATGATCCCAGGGTCCTGGGATCGAGCCCCGCATCGGGCTCTCTGCTCTGCAGGAGACTGCTTCCCCCTCTCTCTCTGCCTGCCTCTCTGCCTACTTGTGATCTCTGTCAAATAAATAAATAAAATCTTCAAAAAAAAAAAAAATGACACCTGAGCATAGTACTGAAGTGCCATGTAGTGTTCCTAAGCTCAAGAAGCTGTGATGTGCTTTACAGAGAAAATATGTGTGTTAGGTAAGCTTCGTTCAAGCATAAGTTATAATGCTACTGGCCATGAGTTCAATGTTAACAAATCGATAATATATATTAAATAAGGTGACTTTAAACAAAAACATGTAAAAATAGGTTAGGTAAGTATCAATTGATGAAAATGTTGTGACCAGTGACTTGCAAGAACCAAACCTTGTTATTTCCCCTAGAAGCAATGGTTCAGTATTTGCTCAACAGTGTTCACAGCAACAGCACAGAATATAATTAGTGCCAATATAGAGAGTCAAGGGTCTCCCAAGGATAGAGACTCCCAAGGATGAACTAGTAGTTGGATCAGTCGTGTTGTGCCTTGGCCTGAGATATCAAGGACACACTTCCCAACCCCTGGCCCACAGGCTGTCCTTCCATAATAGTAGGGGTAATGACACAGGTAGAGTTGGCCTGACAATGTGGCCTTTGAGACACAGCAGAGGCAACAGGGAAATACTCCTTCCACTCTATGCTGTCTAATGCTCAGCTGAATTGTGAGAAACCAGAAGTATATCTCCTACAAGTATCACGTCAGCAAATGGGGGCTTAGAAAGTTCAAAACTACGTCAAGAAAAAAGCATAAAACCTATCAAGTAGAAGCAAATACTTGTGGTTATGAGAAAATTTTCCATTTAAAAATATATTATAATCACAGAGGAAAAGGGACTTTCAGCAAGATTTTAGTTCTCCATACAATTTTCAGATTACTTTAGTCCTTGGGAAATATGGTTTAAAAGCCCTCAGGGGGATGGTGCCTGGGTGGCTCAGCTGGTTAAGCATCTGCCTTCAGCTCAGGTCATGATCCCAGGGTCCTGGGATCAGGATCCACATTGGGCTCCCTGCTCGGCAGAGAGCCTGCTTCTCTTTCCCTCCACGGCTCCCCCTGTTGGTGTGCTGTCTCTTTCTCTGTCAAGTAAATAAATAAAATCTTTTAAAAATAAATAAATAAAAGCCCTCAGGGGCACCTGGGTGGCTCAGTTGGCTAAGCATCTACCTTCGGCTCAGGTCAGGATCTCAGGGTCCTGGGATCAAGCCCCAGGTCAGGCTCCCTGCTCAGCGGGGAGTTTGCTCCTCCCTCTAACCCCCCCTTGCTCAAGCTCTCTCCCGCAAGGGCAAGCTCTGTCTGTCTCTCAAATAAAGAAATAAAATCCTTAAAAAAAAAGTCCTCACTTGTCTTTTGGATCTTGGTGCTTCACCTACAGTTTTGATCCATAGACATCCCCAAGGCCACCTAGGTTTAATTTACCTGGACCTTGTACAAGATGTGAGCTCAGGTTCTTGCAGTCTGTTGTCACTAAAGAAACATTAGGGCCTTCCCAAACCAGACTGCGCAAGTAGGAGCAGCACAGGTCTGTCGTCAGGCTGTAAATGGAAAGCTAGATGGGATATGGGTGGGGGCCTAATGGAGATGGTGGGACATCTGCAAGGAGAGTTGAGGAAAGGCTCTCATTTTTTTAAAGGGTATTACCAGCAAAACCAGTCAAAGGAGGGAGCATACAGGTGGGGCAGAGTTATCTAAGTAAATACAAATAAGTAGATAGATAGGAGATACCCTCAAATGTGAGGCTTTGTTGGTGCAAACATTACCATATTGGAATGATTTGGTTTTGGTCTAATTTCCAGCATGTTTTTCAATTTGTCTTGCAGACACTCAGTCCAACCAAAGATGACATCTTATTCTCCCTTCAAGAAGAATCTCGAATATTTCAACATACCATTTTCAGCTGCTTTCTATCACATTCTGACTAACCGGGCCAGCACAAAAGTCTGAGCTGAAGCACTAGGAGCGTCACTTGCAACAGCAAGAAAAGGGAAACCATGCTTGATGTCCATAATTGGGTTCTGGTTAATTTCATCATGGCACATTCAGACAATGCTAGGCAGCCTTTATTCATTTCTTTATTTTTTTTTAAAAGACTTTATTTGTTTAGAGAGAGTGTGAGCCGGGGGAGGGGTAGAAAGAGAGGGAGACTCTCTAGCAGATTCTGTGTTGAGAGCGGAGCCCGATGCGGGGCTCAATCCCACGACCCTGACATCATGACCTCAGCCAAAATAAAGTGTCAGATGCTTAACCAATTAAGCCACCCAGTCACCCCAGCTATGCAGCCTTTAAAAACAATGATAGAGATCTGTGTGCACTGCTGTGGGAAGACATCGTGTTAATTACGGTGCACAGGCCACACCCCCTCAGCCCTAACCTCAGCAGTAGCCCTGGGGGCCAGTTCCCACACATGATGAAGACTTCCCAAAAAGTACCAGCCCCAATCTCTCAGATTTTCTACCTCCAGGAGCTTCTCCAAAGCTGAGGAGCTTTCTTAACGCTCTCAGAGTACACTGCAGGTACAAGGGAATTAACCTTTTAGGAAACCCTCAGCAAGTGTGACTGCCTCCCATCCTTTGGAAGTACAATTCTGAGGTACATTCTACATGGGTTCCTTTTTTTAGTTTTTTAATTTATTTTTAAAGATTTTATTTATTTATTTATTTGACAGAGAGAGATAGTGAGAGAGAGAGAGATAGCACAAGCAGGTGGAGCAGAGGGAGAGGGAGAAGAAGATTCCCCACTGAGCACTGAGCCCCATGCAGGGCTCGAGCACAGGACCCTGGGACTATGACCCAGACCGAAGGTAGATGCTTAACAAATGAACCACCCAGCTACCCAGAGTCTCCTGACATTGGTTCCTATGCCCACTGCACTAGTCAACTTAGTGGTCCTGCTTTTTTTCCCCCCTTTGGCCTTCTTTCCTTCCCTCTATTTCATTCTAACTTCTTAGAATTACCAACAAGAAAAGAAAAGGTAAAAAATACAGCTATCTGCCCCTAGGTCCTTTACTCAAATTCTGTTTTAGGGCAAACCCAAACTAAGAGGATATCCATTCAAGGCATACATAAATCAGGTTGCATAACTGGATACATGGTAGTTTGCATTTGTGCAAAAACAAGCAAAACAAAACAGCCACAACAAAACTCATATATATATATTTTTTTTTTCACAGATACCTAGAAATAAAAGCTATTGAAGGAATCATACCACAGGTGGTTTCCATGTTCTAGAAACATCTAACTTCCCCTTCGAGCTGTGAGCTACACTGTAGAAAAAAAGGAGTAACCACACAGAAATACAACTACCTGTTTTTCAAACATAATTGGTGATCATTCCAAGCCAAACCATCTTCAGAGAAAGAACCTGCAGTAAAATGAACAAAATCTGAAACGCTCAGTTTGATGAGATTTGACAAAGTGTACAGACCCATGTGTTCACCATCCAAAAGGAGATAAGACCATTTCTACATTTCTCTCGTGTCCTCCTTTCAGTCGACTGTCCTCCCCACCCCTAAAAACCACTATCTGATTTCTACCATAGTAGATTCCTTTTCCCCATATTTAATTTCATGCAAAGACACAGAGTGTGTGCTCTTCTTATGCCCAGCTTCTTCTGCTTTATAGAATGCGTCTGACATCCAGCCATATGTCAATATACCAAAATTTGCTTTTCCCTACTCTTTTTGAAGGGCATTTAGGTTGTTTAGCCAGTTTGAGGCTGTTAGATGTGAAGCTGCTATAAATATTCTCATACTGGTCTTTGTGTGGACATACATGTTCATTTCTTCTCAGTAAACACCTGGGAGTGGATTTGTTGGAATTTAGGGTAGACGTATACCTTTATAAGAAGCTGATAAACAGTTTTCCAAAATGGTTGTAGCATTTTACACCAAATAATAAATGCTCCAGCTCTGCCACATCTCTTCTAAGCTCTTCTAAGGGGTTTTCCTGTGCCCTTTACCCTGATAACTAATGAGATTAGAGCCTCTTTTCATCTAGCCATTCCTCTCTCTCTTTTGGGAAGGTCTGACCAAGCCTTTGCCCATTCTTAATTGGTTGGTTGTTTTTACTGTGAATTTCTAGGAGTGTTTTTTTACATATTCTAAGTATCAGTCTTGTCAGATATATATACGGCAAACATTTTCCCCCAAACTATGGTTTATTTATTCATTTTCTTAATGATATCTTTGGATGAGCAGAAATTTCTCTTTTTGATAAGGCCCAATTTATGAATTTTTTTATTTTATGATTTGAAAATATCCTCCTATGTTCTTTTATAAGTTTCATGGTTCTGAGTTTTACATTTAGGTCTACGAGTTACCCATCCATTTATACCCATTCAGGTTACCCACCTCAGTTTATATATAAGAGGCTTGCTCTGGGGGGCCCCTGGGGGGCTCAGTGCGTTGAGCATCTGCCTTTGGCTCAGGTCACGATCCCAGGGGCCTGGGATGGGGTCCTGCTCAGCATGGAGTCTTCTTCTCCCTCTGCACCCTCCCGCCAAATAAATAAATAAAATCTTAAAAAGCAGCAGCAGCAGCAGCAGCATGAACTGGCTCATGCGCCTTGGTGACTTCCATGGGAACACGCCCAGGCTGCTGGAGGACGAAGGGTCTATGGAGCACACCTGACTCGCCCGTCCTCCCAGAGAGGGATGAGCCCCAGACACCTATACAAGTAAGCAACCTGAGGCAAGATCACCTAAGCTCAACCTTAAGCAGCTAATCCGCTCAGGCTGTTGTGCTGAACAAGGAACGCTACTGAGATCTTGTCATTACTTGCTCTGAAACACAATTATGTCAGCAGATAATCAATACGAGAATTGACACGGGCACATGTAGTACAGCTGTAACCAAACCTGAATTACGGTAGCCTCAAGACCGGGCAGTAATAAATGCGGGGTGGAAAAGCAGCGACCCACGTTTTCCAGTGGGAAAATATTTGGTAAAAGCATAGCCTGCAGGAATAGAAGACAGAAGAAGTGCCAAATGAACATTCAGACCTGAGCAAAGATTTCCAGGAAGAATGTTGATGGTATCAGTTGGCTTTTAACTACCTACTGCGCACACATCAGCCACCTCCAGAAAGAGAAGAACTCCGAAAAGAACAGGCCAGTTCTTTGGAGGCAGTTCTTGCAGGCAGAATTTTCACAGAACAGAGAGGGGCCAGAATTTGCTAAATTGCAAAATGAAACGATTGCTTAGGTCCAGCCTCTCAAGTCAGGACAGTGCTCAGATTTAGATATGGCCTCAGGGCACAGACCGGTTCAAGGTGTAGCCGTGAGACCTTTGTCAGGACATCTGGAAGATTCCAGGTGGGACAGAATGGACCCACTCAGTGGGACAAAAGGGCTTCTGGGACTCATGGCAGTCTGGCATTTCCAAATTAGCACGGATTCAGTCCAGAGAGAGAGACAGGGTCCCCAGACACTGCGGGGGGGGGGCGGTATTTTTTTCAACACACGTAGTTTAGTCAAAATTCATATAAAACTCACAAATTAAAAAAAAAAAAGCTCACAAATTAAGAATTCCTGGGTGGCTCAGTCCATTGAGCATCTGACTCTTGATTTCAGCTCAGGTCATGATCTCAGGATCGTTGAGATTGAGCTCCATGTCAGGCTCTGCTGGACGTGGAGCCTGTTGAAGATTCTCTTTCTCCCCCTGCCCCTTACTCTCTCTAAAATCATTGAGATAGCGTAGTGGCCTAAACTAAGCGGAACAGAAACTGTTCAAAATGTAAAAAAGGCCACTAGGCTCCCAACCTTCTCCAGAAAGGAAGCAGAGAAATGTGCTCAGAGGGCATAATTCTCTAAATGGAAAATACGGGGGCCTATCAGAGGGCAGAGCCAGCAACAGTGGAGACCAAAAAGACAAACCATTCCCAGGGAGCAGAACTAGGGTCTAATGAGAAAACCTTTCCCAACCCCAGACTAAGGGAATCTGACAATATTTGTCCAGCGGGATTTCAGGACCACGTGGAGCCATATATGCGCCTCCCATTCTTCCACTTTGGGAATGGGAATGTTTGTTGCATTTATCTTCTCCCTGTTTCACCCCTGCATGTGGAGGGTGTGGGAGCAGATAACTTGTTTTTAAGTCTCTGCGTCACGAAGAATCACAACCAGACTTACAGATCTTCAGAACGTGGATTTCAAGCCTGATTCCATAATTGGATGAGACTTTTGGTGTCCTGGGATGAGCTTGCGCCGATTACATGTGGGAAATATTTGAATAATTTTAGCCAAAGGGAAAATTGTGATACCACAAAAATGACCCTAATTGTTCCCCCTCCCTTATCCACACCCTTTGCCTTAGAACTTTGTAAAGCCCTCCTCTCACAGACTCCAAAATCGGTAATGAGAACTGATTTGACAATGAGGTATTTAGCAAATGGTACAAGCAAAGGCTTGAATTTGGTGCATTTCAGGTTTATTCCACATCTTCTGCCTTGGCTACTTTAAGTTACCCTAGTCACCCCAGTAACCCCAAATGAAACCATCCTAGATCAGCCAACAGCCAGCCACCCCCCAGATGTGAGCACGCCCAACCTAGATCAGCAGAGGCACCAAGCCAACTCGCAGTTCCCACAGATGTATAAGCATGCCTAGGCGAGATCAGGTGGACCCAGTCCTGGTCAGCTTAACCCCACTGATTCCAAGCTAAGAAAAGATTTATTGTTGTGTCAGTCCACTAGGGTTCTGTGATTGTTACGTGCCATTACTGTGGCAACAGGTAAGGGATACAGATTCTTCACAGAAAGACTCAGGAGTGGGGCACCTGGGTGGCTCAGTTGGTTAAGCACCCGGCTCTTGGTTTTGGCTCAGGTCATGATCTCAGAGTCGTGAGATCGAGCCCTGTGTCAGGCTTCCTGCTCCGCGTGGAGTCTGCTTGGGATTCTCTGTCTTCCTCCTCCTTCCCCCAACTCATGCCCCCCCCCAAATAAATAAATAGATAAATAGATTTTTTTTTTTTTAAAGAGAAAGACTCAGAAGCAACTGGTAACTTTCTAAAATCAAATATATAGAGTCATGTACTTTAAGGAACATTTTACTTTCCTTCTTTTGTCACTTCTCATTCTCGGGAAAAGGCTTATTTAGCTCTTGTAATAAAGTTACCCATGGGGGAGGCTATAAAGATTTGGGTAATTTTAGAACAAGTTAGTATTTTGCATCAGTTTTTCTGGAATTTGGGGCTAGACTTCATTCCATCTTCGGTGTATATTAGAAAAGGATGCAGAGTTTGCCTTTTAACTATACTGTGGTCACATACAACATTCTACTGACATGGTGATTAATTTTGAGGTTCTCATTTTAGTAAAAGACATCACCTGGGATAGAGTGTGAATCCAAGGTGTTAAAAGCATTTCTCTGTCTTTTTTCAAGCTCCTCCCTCTAACTCAAGAGATCATCACCAGCATCAACATCGTTACTACCACAACAACTCTCTATGTGTTTAGTACGTAAAGAGCACTCTGCTAAGAAGGCTTTACATACATATTGTATGCCCCGAGCGTCCTATCAGCAGGCAGTATCAATCCTTTTGTGAATAAGGAAACTGAGGCTCCATTTCCACCCTCCCACACACCAACGTCATCAATTCAAATTCTTCCCTTCAACTTCGCCTCAGGCATCACTTCTGGAGTCATTCTCAGTCTCCAGTTGGAGTCTGTGGCACCTCTAAGTTCCATCTGATGATGACACTCACCGCACTGTAAAATCTGGGCGACATCTCTCTATGTCTATGGCTGTTCCTACACTCAAAACTCCCTGAGGGGCTGGAGCACATCTTACTAATCTTCATATCCCCCCTGTGGCACACAGATCCTGGTCTAAAGTAGGTGCCCTACAGATGTAGAACTTGGCTGAAAAGGAAGGAGATGACACGGAGACCCAGCAGGTCCAGAGCAGGGATGCACACATGCACAAAACCACAGAATTCATGAGTGACCAACTTACACCTGCAGTCTGATGTCCTTTGGTTCTAGCAGCAAAGCACAGACCTCCATGGGCTGACCACCTCGGATCGGAAGCCCTGGTCCCTGGGCTGGGCCTGGCTAGAAAACAACTAGATTTTATCAGAGTCAGTCTCTCTTGGTACCTGGCCATCACCTTATCCCCAGAAAACTGAAGGACACTACGCTCCTCTAAAGAGACCCCCTTCACTGTACTTTGTAAATTCAAGAGCTCTTAATAATGTGAAAAGTGGCCAGACTGTCCATTTGCCACTGGAAAGGGGAAGGAATTTGAAGGCTGATTCTGCACCAGGCACTGTTCGACATATTTTGAATTCACTTAAAGACAAGTATTGCTACACTTCCTTGGAGGAAAAGCTGACTGCACTAATTGTAGAGAATAGGAGTGTGTTCAAATTTCTTATTAAAGCCTTCCTCTGGCCTGGAATTTTGTGCAACAGCTTGTTGAGAACAGCTTATAACAACAATAGTTCACGGGACAGGAATTCTTTCTCTGACTTCACTCTCATACTCAATTTGGTTTTATTTCTATTTTATTTTTTTAAAAGATTTTATTTATTTATTTGAGAGAGAGAGAGAGAGAGCATGATCGGGGGAGGGGGGAGAAGCAGAACCCTGCTGAGCAGGGAGCACGACACGGAGCTCAATTCTGGGACTCTGGGATCATGACCCGATCTAAAGGCAGATCCTTAACCAACTGAGCTACCTGGGTGCCCCTACATATTTTTTTGAAATCAATATATTCTGTGCCAATTTTCTCCAAATCTAAGTCATAGATAGCTTTCCTTTGTATTTTAATTTGGGAAAAAGAGAGTTTATGTATAAAAAAAATCTAAATGACATAGATTTTTAGGATGACTTATCTGTATATCATTTTATGCTTCCTGGTTTAATTTCTCAAGTGCAAATTTACTTGGAACTAGTTGCACTTCCCAGATTGAAATATTTCCCAATATCTCTCTGGTCCTTTAAAGTTTGTTTTTTCCTATAATCTTAGATCTTAGGTAACCTTCTCTTTTAGTTACCAAATCGGCACAAGAAAGTTCAGAAGTTGGGATCTTAAGTATATTAGGATCTAGCTAATTCCTTTGGCTAACTGGGTCCAAAGTTACCTTGACTCTTCCCTTTGTAACAGGAAACCACATGGTGTTAGACAAGGACCAACGATAATTCAGTGCAAAATTAACCAAGAGTATCTTCTGTTCTTTTCCTTAATATTTTTTCCCTGGGATTTCTATCTTTTCACTGTTTAGTAGATATGTAAAGGATTGTGTGTCATGTTGGAGGGAGGGTGGTAATATCCAAAGAAATATACCAAATTCATTATCCCTTCCCTCAGATGAAAGAACTTCATCTTTTTTATTTTTAAGTTTTATTTATTTATTTGAGTGAGAGACAAAGAGAGTGAGAACACAAGCACAAGTGAGGGGCAGAGGGAGAAGCAGACTCCCCACTGCAGGGCTCAATCCCAGGTCCCCAGGATCATGACCTAAGCCAAAGGCAGACATTTATCCAACTGAGGCACCCAGGCATCCCAGCTGAAAGAACTTTAAAAATTTAAAGTATCTGGCCATTACCAGGAATGAAGGTTAAACGGGGACAGATACCTGACGTCATCAATTTTCTTCCAAAGCAACAAAAGAAAAGTCATCTTATCAAAAAATATAGAAAGAAAACAAATGAACATTTATTTTTGTTTTCAAAAACTTCTAGTGAGATTTTCTATCACAGGCTATTTTTTTAAGCACAACACAGAATTCTCAAGCAACCTAATCAGGGATAAAGAACTGATACTAGAATGAAATGAGTAAGTAAAATGGTTCTTTAATTGTAGAAAGTGGGGAAGTTTCAATGCTGGCTATATCCTACAGGTCAATACCAAGATTGACTACTTAACATTTTATATATTAATTACGTATAACTCTTCCAAAGTGATGAGTGCTAACTGGATATGGATACACTACAGAAAGAGCTCTCCAAGCTATGGATCAAAGTATGTTTATAAGATGGTGACCTCAAAGGTACCAGTTAGAACCTCAAACAGAATCTCTTTCATTCTTTTTAAAAAAGATGTATTTATTTATTTGAGAGAGAGAGTATGCACGCAGGTGAAGGGAGAGGCAGAGGGAGAGAAAGAATCTCCAGCAGATCCCCTGCTGAGCACAGAGCTAACCGCAGGGCTCAGTCCCACAACCCTGAGACCGTAACCGGAGCCGAATTCAGCAGTCTCCTACTTGACCGACTGAGCCACCAGGCACCCCCGCCTCTTTGATTCTTAGAAAATTCAGCTGAAGTTTTTGCTTCTTGGGACAAAGAGACCAATACAACCCCCGCCCAAAAAAGGACTATTATTAGATATTTTCATATAGGTACTGAAATAAAATAAAGCTGAGAATACAATCTTATTTTTCACAAAAAAACATGGTGCATTTGCCAAACCTGAACAGAACGCTCTCCACCTCTGGATTCTCCAACTATCTGGATTCAAATCCTGCCTCTGCCACTTCCAAGCTGTCTCTGACCCTGCATGGTCCCGTGAAAAAAATATGACATCTACCTTGGAGGGAGGTAGTATGTGTCAAGCAGCTAGCATAAAGCTTTGTACATAGGAGGTTTGCAATAAATATTATTTTACAGCTGCCTGGTTCCAGGTGGGAGAACAAGGACCCATATCTGTGGTTCAGAAAAAGGACAATTACGTAGTGTGCCCAGAGAGAAAAAGGAAGTAGTCGAAGATTCCAAGGGAAGAGGTCTAAACAAAGTGAAAACTCCGGGTCAGTTCTGGGTAACCCCGCAGGAGAGACAGGAAAGCAGAACGGGAAATGTGACTTCGGGAAGGGATGGGTGGACAAGCTGGAGCCCCTTGCTGCAGGCTGAGGGCAGAGATGAAGGGGGATGGCAAGATAACAGTAAGTCACGTCTCAGGAGCCCACCTATGCAGTCAGGAGTGAAAGCTAAGAGAAGGTGCCTAGAGAGGTGCCTGGGTGGCTCAGTGGGTTAAAGAGAAGGTGGCTAGACGGCCTCCCCTCTGAGGCAGGTGCACACTTTCTGCTGTTGAAAACACCAAACCCCCAGGGTGCCTGCCTGTGTAGCTCAGTCAGTTGAGCGTCTGACTCTTGGTTTCGGCTCAGATTATGATCTCAGGGTCATGTGATGGAGCCCTGTGTCAGGTTCCACGCTCAATGAGGAGTCTGCTTGGGATTTTCTCTCCCTCTGCCCCTCCCCCCTGCTCTCTCTCTCTCTCCAAAATAAATAAAACTTTTTAAAAAATTTAAAAAACAAAGAAACAAACAAAACACACCAAACTCCACAAGCTCTGAGGACCTAATGATTTCTTACACTGAGGCATTTCTTTCATTGAAATGGCATAACTGGGTCAGAAAACATTTAGGGAAAAAAAACACCAAAATGATCCACAGCAAAATGATTAGACATCTTCAGTCTGCGTAAGAGATGAGAAAAATATAGTCATGTAGGTACCTATGAATAGGGTAAATAAACTTATTTACCAAATTGAGGATATCTGTATTGTGTCGATCAGGCTTCTCAAACTTTCCGTGACAAGGAGCCGGATTTCGTTTATCTGTGTGAGGCTTTGCTTTCCCCATCAGTTCTGGACTATGATGTAGCCCGACCATATGTGACCAGGAGGCAACTCAGGCTTCACAAGTCACCAAGAGAATCCAGTAACTCCGAAAGTTGTCTCCACTCTGTTCAAAAAGAAGAGTCCAGGGGCACCTAGGTGGCTCAGTTGGTTAAGTGCCTGCCTTCAGCTTAGTTCAAGGTCCTGGGGTCCTGGGGTTGAGCTCAGCATCGGGCTCCCTGCTCGGTGGGGAGCCTTTTTATCCCTCTGACTGCCACTCCCCCTAATTGTGCTCTCCCTCTGTCAGATAAATAAATAAAATCTTTAAAAATTTTGGAAAAAAAAAAAAAAGAAGGGTCCACTGATCATGTGCTTGATGTCTCAGACATGCCACATTCTAAATAACATTTTCTAAATGCTCATTCCAATTTTCCGTATTTGCCTTGTGGTGGACTAGCAACCAATAGTGAACAGACCAGCAACAGTCTACAGACAACATGTCAATAAGCCCTACTATGGAGAGTTTGAAGTCTAATAATTGGGTGGGTAAGAGATAGGAAAATCTCAATAATTTAGAGGCATTTTGACCTCCAATATGGCCTGCGTTTCTTCTCACTCTAAATATCCTGTTAGAGGGACACCTGGGTGGCTCAGTGGGTTAAGGCCTCTGCCTTCAGCTCAGGTCATGGTCTCAGGGTCCTGGGATCGAGGCCCGCATCGGGCTCTCTGCTCAGCAGGGAGCCTGCTTCCCCCCTTCTCTCTCTGCCTGCCTCTCTGCCTACTTGTGATCTCTCTCTCTCTCTCTGTCAAATAAATAAATAAAATCTTTAAAAATATATATCCTGTTGAATGATAGAAGGAGTGTAAACAGAAAAATAACTTCATGCAAACATGGAATGGAAAAGAAGGTGTTGCAAGAGCCTCTGAAGAGTAAAAAATTATTGGAAATTATAGACACCTCCCCTCCCCCAAATGAGTTCCCCAGAAGAACCCTGGAATTACTCAAGATCAGAAAGAACAGGATGGGGGAGAAAGCATGGACTCAGAGCCACCAGCTTGGACATTTCTTAACAGTGGTGTCATGAATCGTACCGACTGCCAACCAGCACTCACGTGCTCCTCCTTCCTGATGGAATCACAGTTCTGTTTCCCTCCCCACCTAAGTAGAGCACATGCCTCTGAGAAGACTGATCCTCTCAGCTTCGAGGATGGGAGACAGCCTGAGTGCAACCTCATGTCCCTTGCTGGTGATTTGTTGAGGAAGAGGGATGTGACTCAGGACTTGCCAATAAGAAAAGTGAATATTTGCTGGGCAGAAATGTGAAAGTATGCAGGCCTGCTGTCAAAAACAGCCAACCTGCAACAGAGGGGAGCCAGACAGAGAACGAAACCAACACCACCTACAGAAAATCTTAGAAACCAGCAGAATGTGGGCCTTTGGCATGGTTGGACCTCTCAACCAGCCAGTTCTGGGGCATATCCTCTGGTTGGGTTCACTCTTACTGAGACAAGATACTTCCTTATTCTTTAAGCTGGTTTCATTTCCATGCTGCGTACTTGCAGCTAACAGCATCTTAACCGATGTAGGTGGGAATAGCTATCTAACTCTTTTCTCTCACAGTGATTATGGGCTTTGCTCCAGAGTTAAAGACTCAGGGTAGAATGCCTGAAGATAGAAACTCCCAGAGAAGATGCTGACTCCTGAGAAGTGAATGTACGACTCCAGTCAACCAATGGAGCCCACCTCTGAACCCAGAAGGGAAGGTATTACAAACTCCAGAGGGGAATCTTGCTCTCATCAGGAGGAGCTGGAAAAAATGCCTGCAAATCATAGATCTGATAAGGGATTCATATTCAGAGTATGGTAAAAAAAAAAAAAAAAGCTCTACAACTCAACCACAACAACAATAACTGGGCAAGGGACTTGAATAGACATTTCTCCAAAGATACACAAGTGGCCAATAAGCAAATGAAAAGATGCTCAACATTACTAGTCACTGGGGAAATGCAAATCAAAAACACAATGAAACACTATTCACACACATGATGACTATAATGAAGACAATAAATTTAATGGGAAAGAACAAGTGTTGGTAAGGATGTGGAGAAACAGAAACTCTAGTGCATTGTAAAAAGGAATGTCAAATGGTCCAGCCCCTGTAGAAGATAGTACAGCTGTTCTTTGAAAATTCAACCCAGAAATGTATGATCCAGCAATCCCACTTCTGTGTATATAGCCACAGGAAGTAAAAGCAGGAACTTGAACAGATACACACCAGTGCTAACAGCAGTATTACTCACAACAGCCAAAGATTGAAACAACCGCATGTCCATCAACAGATAAATGAATAAACAAAATGTGACCCACCCATATGACGGGATATTACTCAGCCTTAAAAAGGAACAAAATTCAGATACATGCTATATCCTGGACAAATACTGAAAACATTACATTAAATGAAATGATCCAGACACAAAGGACAAATGTTGTATAATTCAGCTTATATGAGGTACCTGTAATATGAAAATTCATGGAGACAGAAAGTTTAATTGAAGTTAGCAAGGGCTGTGGGAAGTGGAAAATGGGGAGTTATTGGTTAATGGGTGTAGAGAGTCATGTGGGATATTAAGAAAGTTCTGGAAACGGGAGGGAGATAGAGTGAAAGAGGCAGAGGGAGGGGGAGAAACTGACCTCCCACTAAACAGGGAGCCTGATGTGGGACTTGATCCCAGAACCCCAGGATCGTGATCTTAGCCGAGCATAACCGACTGAGCCACCCAGGTGCCCCTCACTTAGCATGCAGGCAGTCTGTTTGGGTTTCTCTCTCCCTCTCTCTCTGATCCTCCCACCACCCCCATGTGTGTTCTCACTCTCTCTCTCTGTCTCTCTCTCTCTAAAATAAATAAATTAATCTTAAAAATAAAAACAGGAGGACTACTGAATGCAAGTCAATATTTCTTTGTGGGGTTTTGTTCTTTAGATATACCTCACCAGGGATGTAAACTCAAAATATTGCATATTTTTAAAAAGATTTTATTTATTTATTTGACAGAGATCACAAATAGGCAGAGAGGCAGGCAGGGGGTGGGGGGTCGGGGGTAGGCAGGCTCCCTGTTGAGCAGAGAACCCGATGCAGGGCTCGATCCCAGGACCCTGGGATCATGACCTGAGCCGAAGGCAGAGGCTTTAACTCACTGAGCCACCCAGGCGCCCCTCAAAATATTGCATATTAAAGTCATTTCTAGGGGCACCTGGGTGGCTCAGTGGGTTAAAGCCTCTGCCTTCGGCTCAGGTCATGATCTCAGGGTCCTGGGATCGAGCCCTGCATTGGGCCTCCTGCTCACTGGGGAACATGCTTCTCCCTCCCCCACATCCCCCTTCACTCCCCGCTCCTTGTGCATGTGCTTGTTGTCTCTGTCAAATAAATAAATAAAATCTTTTTAATAAATAAAAAATAAAGTCACTTCTAGTAATAATTTTGTGTGGTTTTAGCGTCTTGAGACACAGTTGATACACAAGGCCATTTGTTTCCAATTCTGAGGATTTCTTTGTATTCCTTTTTAATTTATGTGTTATAAGATTTTATTGATTTTATTTATTTCTTTGAGAGAAAGTGAGCGAGAGCACAAGCAGAGGGGGGAGGAGCAGAGGGAGAGGGAGAAGCAGGCTCCCCGCTGAGCAGGGAGCCAGACATGGGGCTCCATCCCAAGACCTGGAAATCATGACTGGAGCCGAAGACAGATGCTTAACCAACTGAGCCACCCAGGCACCCCTCCTGTTTTAATGTAAAACCGCTTACATGGTTTCAAAGTCAAAACTGTAACAAACTAACTTCACAAAAGTTGTGCTTATTGCTGCCCAGTGCTCTGAATCTTGTTCTCCCACAGAAAATTTTATTAGGTTTTGATTTGTATTTTGATTTATTCTTCGAAAATATAAGGTATACATCTGCATGTATATGTATGCCTCTCTTATACAAAGACAGGCGACTATAAACAGTACTCACATCTTATTTTTGTCATTTAAATTAGATCCTAGAGATATCTCCATATAATGTACAGAAATTTTCCTCACTCATTTGTGTAACTGCATGGTGAAGAGACAAAAAAAAAAAAAAAGATTTATTTACTTATTGGCGAGAGAGCGAGCACGTGCACACGTTGGAGAGGGAGAGAATCTCCAGCATATCCCCTGCTGAGCGTGGAGCCCACGTCAAGGGTCGATATCAAGACCCCAGTGATAAAGACCGGAGCTGAGGTCAAGAGTCAGACGCTTAACCGACTGAGCCACCCAGGCGCCTGCTGTAGGCTTCTTATTTCTTCCTTTCCCAGTCTTCACAAATTCTCCAATACCCTTCACTCTTTGACCTCCTCTCCAGTCTGCTTTTCTTCTCTTCAGTTTCCCTCCCCTCCTCCTTTCCCTCTTTCCTAAGACCAGAAGGTCCTCTTTTCTCTTCCATGAAGCCCGGCGCAGGAGGAGGATGAGGAAGCCCTGGGTTTCGCATCTAACTCGGCCGTGATCTCTGGGGTGTGGGAGTGAAGGAGTCACAAGGGTCAAACAGTGAACACTGAGGCACTAAAAAATATGTAGAGCATTTCCTCTTAATGGTACGTAACTGCAGCTCACTTGGAAAGGATCTTCAGTGAAGGCAGACACATTTTTTCAGAACAGATATTCATTGTATCACTATTGCTATACTTACACTCATTCCTCTGGTTTATAAAGGGGGGTGGGGAGCAAGTCGTACCATAGTGCTCTAAGAAAATGCTTTGCTTCCCTCTGTCCTCGTTCAGCCTTGATCATATCCAGTTTCAATGTTGGGGACTCTACTGCACTTTTAAGTAATAAAGAACACATTCTGGTCACTGCTGAGAACATATGTCATCAGTCTTCCTGTTAGTGTGAGTCATAACAGAGGAGAATTTGATGATTTGCAAGAAGAAACCACAGTTCACTAACAAGCACTCCAAGTCTTTAGGCCACAAAAGAATGGAATTAGCAACAAATTTTACTCTGGATTTTTTTTTTTTCTTTTTGAGCACCTACTGTGTACCAGCAATGTCCCACGATTTGTGAGTAGGTTCTTAAAAAAGAAAATGCAGGGGCACCTGGGTGGCTCAGTAGGTTTAGTGTCCAACTCTTGATCTCAGCTCAGGTCTTGATCTCAGGGTCAGGAGTTCAAGCCCCTTGCTGGGGTCCACGTTGGGCATGGAGCCTGCTTAAAAACAAACCAGCAAAAGTCAGCACCTGGCTCTCTCATAGGGATCACCTGAGCCCCAGCTCTAGCCTAGCCCAGATGCTCTGTTACACCAACACTGGGACCATCACTACCATGTGAGTGATCATACGCGATGGCCCAATGTCATGGTAAAGCACCATGACAACGTAAAAAGCCTTCTTGGTGCAAATTGATATTTTCACCTAGCAGTTCCCCAGTTCAAGGCTATTAAAAGTGTTAGTTAGAAGCTTATTTAAACTGCCTAGCGCAAGAGAAATTAGTATTAAATCCACAGAAAAGTGTTTTAGATGCAGCTTTTCTTTTCTCAAAAAGATTTAAAACCTTTTATTTCAGAATATTATGTGCCCAAGGACGCCTGGGGTGGCTCAGTCAGTTGAGCATCACGCTCTTGATTTTGGCTGAGGTCAGGATCTCAGGGTCATGAGATCGAGCCTCACATTGGGCTCCATGCTGAGTGTGGAGCCTGCATAAGATTCTCTCTCCCTTTCCCTCCGACCCTGCTCAGGCGTATACATGCTCACTCTATCTCTCTAAAAAAAATAAAAAGAGAGGTTTACGTGCCCAGAACCAGAAAGCAAGCTTGCAGCCACACATTTGAAATGATCTGCTTAAGGGATCTTAGAGATTGGGCATAGCAACTTGGACATAGTTCAGTTTCCAAAGCCCCGGAAAGAAGAGGAGCGTGAAAGGTTGCCTTTCGTATGTGTCAAACATTGTGCTGAGTTATTTTCAGGCACTGTCTCATGTGTTCAATGCTTTGGGGTAGCTGCTATGATTTCCACCCTACAGAGAGGGAAACCAAGATTAAGAAAATGTTCCAAGATCCTGAACTACTAAGAGATACAACTGGCATATGAACACTTGATGTCTGCCTCGGCCACCTGCGTGCTCACAGCCCCCTGTTGGGCTCCACCAGGGGGTCTGGATTCTGCGAAGCCTGGCTTCGAACCCCATTTGTCCTTCTAATGGGTCACTTACCCTCACTGCCTTGACTTTCAAGTGGGGGAATAAAGTCTGGTGCCCAGGATACGGTAAAGATTCTCTGAGCTAACATGACAAAAATCCCATGCAGGGAGGGCAGAATTCGGCCCTCATGATAAGGATGGGGACACAGAGAACCCTGTCTGCTACACGTAGGTGCATGTGAAGAGGGGCGGCACGGTGAGTGATAATGCAATCTGAGGCATGAAAAGAATTGGGGCACTCTAGTCACACCACTTCCTCGCCATCACAACTTCTGAGAAAGGAGGTTCACACACACACTGGTCTCACTTTAATTCCTATCCAGGCTATTGTTGCCTTTGTCCCAAACCGCTCCTGCTGGGAACACTGGAATTATCCGCTTCTATGCTTGTCATGAAATGTGTGTCAATGACCAAGGCTGAGCATTTTCCATAGATGCAGTCACGCCTCCCACCACAGTGGGTCAGAGCACAAAGGCTCAGAGCCTCTTGCCTATACAGGCCTGTCTTTTCTGGGCTCGCATTCTGCTTCCAGTGATAAAGATGCAGTGAGTCTGGGAAGCACCTATTCTGCCCCTGGTCTTAAATCCTTACAGAAGGCTTGTGATTAGGTTGTCCATCCAGGTGTCCAGGTAGCCACTTGTGCAGTTTTGTGCTTGTCATGCCAGTGTCATGAGGTAAGAGCAAGAGGGGAGAGGGTTGAGCCCTTAGCAAAAGGACTGAGCCTTCCAGCCAGCTGATGTCCTGCTGTCATTTGCACTGAAAGGTGACTACAACAGGAGAGACATCTGCTACCAGCTGCCTGTTTAAGAAAGCCCAATCTCTCTCTATATCCAGTCCATTCGGAGTTAAACACTGATACTGAAATTTGATCCCTGAGACCTTATATGCCAGCTCATAATTAAATCTATCCTTTGTTAATTGAACGCTATTTTTCATTTCTATTATCAATTAGCATAGGAAATTTTCAGGTAAGTGTTTGTCAGTATCTTATACATGGGACCTGGAAATTTGTGGAAACCAAGTAGAGTCCCCTCTTTTCACACCTAATTGCAGGCAGTTTCCATTGGTGTCTCCTGGGTCTTCAAGGTTCTGTCCACAGGACTGCCTCATGGTCCCTTGGACTAGACTTCCCTAATGGCCACCATCTTCATTATGTCAAAGTATATCGAATCCTTACCATGCCTGGGACGTTGTGTAACTAACACACACATACTTCACATGTTTGATCTCTCCCAATCCATACAACTCTGTAAGGTCGTACTTGTTTCCCCATTTTACGGTTGAGGAAGTGGAGTCATAGGAAGGCTTCTTGCCCATAAATCACAAAACTAGACTGGGTTGGAGCTGAGATTTATAACCATGTCTACGTGTCTCCAAATCCTGGGCCCTTAACCATTCTGCCATACATGCTCTCCCCTAACTATGACTTGAAAAAAACTTCATTTCCATTGGTTTCATTAAAACTGTGGGCCAAAAAGTGGCAAGTTACAGACTATGTACCAAATTATAAGAACATGAATTCAGTCTAAATGACAACTGTCTGAATGTGGGGAGTCCAAACTACCTAAATTAATCAGGTTCAGAAATAACTGAGCTGCATTTTGATGGAAGGCGGTAGGTATCAGGAAATATGGGTCTCCCTTTTTTATTCTTTTCTGTGTGCCTTTAGGTAAGTAGCGGAGTAGCTTCTCCGTGCCTCTGTGCTTCTGGAGTTGTACTGGATACAGTTTAAGGCGGTGTTTTTCAAAGTGCATCTCACAACCCATTAGTGGGTAATAAAATCAATTTAGTGAATCATAATCATTAAACTTTAAGAAATTAAGTAGGATATGGGACGACTGGGTGGCTCAGCTGATTAAATGTCTGCCTTGGGCTCAAGTCATGATCCCTGGGTCCTGGGATTGAGTCCCAGGACCTTGCTCAGCCAGGAGCCTGCTTCTCCCTCTGCACCCCCTGCTTGTGCTTGCTTTCTCTCTCTCTTTTTCACTCTTTCTGGCAAATAAATAAATAAAATCTTTTTTTTAAAAAGAAATTAAATAGGATAGTAGAACATAAATATAAAGAATAAAAAAGTTACTCACATATAGTAAGAAGTATCTTTGATCAGTCTTTTGTTTCAGATGTGGGGTTGTATGTGTGTGTGTTAGATCATAATGTAAAATATATTTTCTTTTTTCTTTAGATTTATTTATTTGAGAGAGCATGCAGAAGTGTGGGGAGGGCAGAGGGAGAGGGAGAGAGAGAATCTCAAGTAGACTCCCTGCTGAATGCAGAGCCTGACTCAGGGCTTGATCCCAGGACTCTGAGATCATGACCTGAGCTGAAATCAAGAGTTGGACACCGAACCGACTGAGCCAACAGGCGCCCCTAAAATGTATTTCTTATGGAGGATCACAGTCAAAAAAGTTAGAGTAACACTTGACTATGGTTCTTTACCTCAAACTGAAGGATTTTATCTAAGAGTTATGTACTTTAGTCACACTCATATTTGCAGACCATAATTCTCTATAGTTGGTTAGTGACCATCTCAATGGCAAAATTCAGCAGAAAAAAGAAAGGGGGTTAAAGAGAGTCAAATGGAATCTAATCATGTTTGGTGTCTTGATAACCAAAGATCTCTCATCAGTAGGAAGTTAAACATATTCTGACTGTGAAATAATGTTTTTCCTCTTTAATTCATGACTAGTCGTATTTCCACTGCTTTAACATATTCACAAAAAGGACAGCTCTTCCTTTCTGTGCTCAGGAGGATTCCAAGGGTGATGAGAAACCAGAGTAACACAACTAATCTAATACTGGCTCTGCAGGTCATGATTTGTCAATACGTAGGGAAAATCCTCATGAGACACTGGTATAGTCTTCTGATTCCATTTGCTTCACAACCGCACTCCTCTTGTTTGATCCAATATGACAATTTAATGTAAAAACATGGCAGTCTAGTCTCCTATGTAAACTGGGCCACACCCACCTCTTGAGATCCATCCCTCTCCTTACAGAGCTGAGAAGGGTCTGCTTTTTCTGAGCAGGTACCAGATCAGGCCCTGGTGGTCAATGTTAGGAGGCTGCCAAGGAGCTCTCGGAGGCTCTCCAGAATGAATCCCTAGGGCAATACCGGTCTCTGCAGGGATCCCTCCTCAGTACAAAGGAGATACAAGGTCTTGGGAAGGAGAATAAAATGCCTTCATAAAAGCAGTTCTTCAAAACTCAAATCTAAACGCAGAATCCTCATGGAGCCTTTCAAACATAGATTCCTAAGCCCCTTACATAGATAGGTTCATTAGGGCCATATTCTAATTTGGTAAGCCTGAGATAAGGCTTAGAAATACGTATTTTTTTTTTTTTAAGGATGAGCAGCATGTATATGGAAAAATGTAAAAAACCTAACAGTACGGTCTGAAGAGTTTTTATATAATGAACATACCGAGGTTCCCGATCATATCAAGAAACAAAACACTCAAGCATATTAGAGTCCCTTTCATGTTCTTTCTTGAGACTCTGCCTCTTGCCCTCAAGGTTGGCCAGTACCTTGACTTTGAACAGCATAGATTGGTTTTGACTTTTTTTGAACATGCTATAAATGGAACTATGCAACATTTACTTTTCTGTGCCTGGATTTCTTTGCTCAACCTTACGTGAGTCTGTGAAGTTTACGTTGTCACTGTATCTGTGGGTTGTTCATTGTAATTGCTGTCCTGATGGGAGACACTTAGGTTCTTTCCAAATAGGGGCTGTTCCAAGCAGGGCTGCAATGAACATTCTCATATGTGGCCTTTGGTGCACGTACACATGCACTTCTGTTGGCTACATATATGGGTCAAAGATGAGCCATATGTTTACCTTTCGCAGATACTGACAAACAGGTTTTCAATATGGTTGTATTGAATGTGAATATTTTAAAACTATTTCCCAGTTGATTTAATGCCGTGTTTGGTAACCACTGAACAAAAGCATGAGTATTTGAAGGCAGCCACTACCCTGACTTCTTTCTACTGCCGCCAGTGTACTGCACAGTATCTCACACATGGTAAGAGATCAACAAATATTGATTTAAATTGATTGAATTACATTTCCCCCAAGTATTAATCAATACGTGAGGAACAACACTCTCACTTCACTTTATAGTCTGGTCATCTTTTCTTAGAGTTTTACAGATTAGTGTTCCAGATGGGACAGTGAAAGGAGACATTATCCCAGCCAGAGGTGTCATCTGTTTTCACTTTCCAGAGCCCCCCACCCACAACCACCCTGAAACAACAGGGTCAAACTCCCTCAGATCCATCTAGAAAAAAATCTTTAGGGCTACTCCTGGCTTAACTACAGATACATTCTGTTATGGACTGAATGTCTGTGTTCCCCTAGAACTCATATGCTGAGGCTTTCACCTACAGTAAGCCATATTCAGAGAAAGGATCGCTAAGGAAGTAACTAAGGTTAAATGAGGTCAGAAGGGTAAGGCCCTGATCTGATAAGATTAGAGTCTTAATAAAGCCGTTCCCTCCTGCCAGCCCACTCCCACCACACACACTGGCGCACAACAAAGAGGTCACGTGAGGGCACAGTGAGAAGGCAGCCAACAGCAACCTGCAGGAGAGCTCTGAACAGAGACCAACCACACAGACACCCTCATCACGGACGTCCTCCCCAAGAACTGTGAGAAAATACATTTCTACTATTGTGTCAGCCCCAGTTTATGATATTTTGTTATGGGAGCCTGAACAGACTAAGACACACCCCTGTGCAATTTCACAAGCATTCAGTGTGCCTCCTCGGTTGTTAGGATGTCACCTGAAAAATTTAACTAGGTTCCAAAAGAAAAATGGAAGTTAACTTTCAGAGGCACTCTTTAGCAAAAAATTACAAAGCCATCTCTTCACTGATTTCCAGGGGAAACAGCATTCTCATTTCATTTCAGCCTCCATCCAGGAGACAGACCCTTCAGGGGCTGGTTTAGGTTGGTTCAACCAAATCCCCAAGTTCCAATACCCAGAGTTGGCAGTAAGAGCAGATGATGCTGGCAAGAGCTCCCCAAAAGAAGGATTCTATACAGAAAGTCTGAAAATGAGGACCAAATATGCTTATGTCTAAAATACTAACAGGTGATTTCAAAACAATACTCACAGTACAATCCCAGTTTTTTAAAGCCTATTATCTGTTGATGTAATTCCATACACTCATACCTGCAAATAAGAAAAGGGGAAAAAAAAAAAAAAGCCTAAATAGGGAGCAGAGAGTCTCCTGTATGTCAATAAGCCTGGGGATTGGTTAACCCTTTATGGAAGACAATTTGACCAGCAGCTTTCAAATTTTAAAATATGCCCTTTGACCCAGTAATTCTAATTCTGAGATTCTTCTTACAGGTGAATTAGCATCTAAGCTCAACCCCAAATGTACAAAGATGTTTATTGCAGTACTACTGTTAATATATTAAAAAAAAAAGAATGTAAATATTCATTGATAATGGAATGCTGAAAATAAATCAGGACAGACTCACACAATGGAAGACTGCACAGTCTTCCGTGAGAATGCAGGAGGACGTAGGACCGTGGAAAGCTGTCTATGATCTATTGTTCCATGAAAAAAGCAAGTAGCAGAGCAATATTTATAGTATGATCCCATTTGTATAAACCATACAAACAAACTTCCTGTGGATGACTCTGTGTGGGCAAAAACACAGGCTCTAAATCTGGAAGAATAACGCCGGTCACGGTTACCTCTGGAGAGAACAGAGGGATAAAGGGCAAAGGGCGTGTGTTGGCTGCCTGGAGCCACCATGACGAAATACTGCAGACTGGTGGCTGAACCAACAGTGACACGTTCTCAGCTTCAGCGGCTGAAGGTCCACGATCGAGGGGTCCAGGGGTTTCTTCTGAGACTCCTCTGCTTGGCGTGCAGGTAGCTACCTCTTGCTGGGTCCTCACATGGCTTTTTCTCTGTGCGTGTACCCCTGGTGTGCCTCCACGTGTTCAAATTTCCTCTTCTTCTAGGGACACCAGTCAGACTGGATTAGGGCCCACTCTAACAGCCTCATTTTCACTCAGTCACCTTTCTATAGACCCTATGTCCAAAGAGTCCCAGTCTGAGGTACCGGGGGGTAAGGACTTCAACATAAGAATTCTGAGGGAGACAAAATTCAGCCCACAATAGGGAGATTGTCTATATATTTGTCTATATTGTCTCCGTTTTTGTTTTTGTTTTTGTTTTATGGTGAGCACGTATTTCCGTTGTAATTTTTTAAACAACAAAAAAGAAAAAAATTGACTGGAAGACAAACGTTAACAGCACACTATTAATAGGAATTACCTCTAAGGATTATGGGTGATCTTTATTTCCCCTGCCTGTGGTTTTTAAACATTTCTCTTCTAACATTCTTCAATGAACATGTATTACTTTTTAATTAGGAAGCAGAATTAATATTCTGTTTTATGAAATATCTTAATGAAATAAATAAACCCAACACCTTCCCCTTTGAAAGCCTGGAAATCAGACATACTCAGAGAAAATAACTACCTTTAGAACTAGCTAGTGATTTTTAATAATTTACAGTGATGGTTTGGTTGCAATAAGCTATTTGAAACACAGGTTCATTCGGGAA
The DNA here is from genome assembly GCF_010015895.1 of Lontra canadensis. Classification (NCBI taxonomy): domain Eukaryota; kingdom Metazoa; phylum Chordata; class Mammalia; order Carnivora; family Mustelidae; genus Lontra; species Lontra canadensis. The sequence continues at coordinate 5,030,036 of NW_022631025.1, forward strand.
TAGCGAGTTTCTTAGGCTGTGCAAACTGGCACACCCTCTCTCAATTTCCTTGGTTACAGAAGCAAGGTGAATCTTGTCTTCAGTTAGCCTTTTCAAGCAGTTATCCAAATCACTGATTTTCCAAGTGAGTACAGCATTATGCTTAAGGTGGGAACTGCACACTTTAAAAAAAATTTATTAAATTTCATTCAGTAATGAGTCTTAATCCCAACACCAACAACGGTCTCTTTTTTTCCCAAGACATGTACAACACAGTCACAAATTAAATAACCCCATCCTGCTGTGAGATCACCTGTGGAGAAACGTGTCAAGAGTAAGAATACATAGCTGGTGACTCCAGGACTAGCCGCTTAGCCTAAGGGCTTCGAGCTCCATCAGAAACACCCGTGGGATGTGCGGGCTTCTGAGTTCTGCTGCTTTTCCTCATGGCCTACATGAACGACCTACCATCAGGTAATGGTCTGTCAGTCCAGCTCTCAGGGAGTTCCAGTCTGCACGTAGAGAAGCACAGGAGGCTTTGAACAGAATTTCCTAACAAGGAAATTGCTGCATATTCCATGTGGTTATTTGAAGGATGAAGCAATGATGTCTTCCAAAGTGGAGTCTGCTTTTTTCTTTTCCCATTTTTTCCTTAGAAGCCACCTCTAGTCCTGGTAAGAGTGGATTTCCCAGAGGTGGAAAGCAATTCAAGTAACAAGTAACTGGAAATTTTGATATTTTTCTTTTTGTGGTCAGTAATACCAACAATCTTCTTCCCACTGGGGAACCACTCAGAATTCCTGACTATATATTCACCCACTGGCATGGAGCAGACTTGGAAATTCCCACCCTCCAGTGTTGTCCGGGATCAATCTGGTCAACCTTTCAGGATCAATTTTGTCTTGTCAGCCACAGTGGTTCACAGTTACTCGTGCTTTTGGGAATGGGCAGGGTATCCTTTCCCTTCACATTTTCAGGAGTGGTAAAGTCAAAACAAACATTTTGGAGAATTACTGTGGATGGAAGATGGAGTGAATAGCTTCCAGAATTACATCAGTGACTATGATGTTCCACAAACTCTTTGGCAATAGCAAAACTAAGCCAAAAGTTGGCTTACATTAGCCCCCTCCTAAACGCCTATTCCAACTCTATCCCAACTCTATTCAAGCTGTGAAAATTAACCATGTTTGTCTACCTGCTGGGTAAAAAGAGTGGGACAGAAAGAAAAATGGCAGATAGCCAAGAGATGAAGAGCTACTGTTTGTTTGTTCTCTTTCATCTTTCAGGTGTAGAACTTGTGCCACTTTGTCCCTAGAGAATAAGAAGCAGACTCTTGGCTGAGTTCTCTGCCACTGGGAAGGTACCTTGTGCTTCTGGATTAGCTGAGCGGGTTCCATGTGGGGAACTGTGCACCACAGTTCAAATGAAAGAAGACAAAGAGAGAGAAAGGAGAGAGGAGGCTGCTGAACAGGTGTGGACTAGACCTTGGCTGCTCTTCCTTGTCCCAGGGTGGGAAGCAACGAGGTGAGCCCCTGCTCAGCAACACTAAGTAGTTCTTTACAGTTTTCCAAGCACTTGCACATATAAGAACTCATCTGGTTTTCTCAACACCCCTGTGTTGAAGCGATGGCCACTCCATTACAGTAAATACGATTTTGTATCCTGTCCTATTAGGTTGTTAGGCTTGGAGCCCCACTATTGGGCTTCAAATCTTAACTCAGCCACTTTGTGGCTATGTGAACTTAAGGAAGGTAATTAACTTCCCTGTGCCCGGTTTTTCTCATTCATAAAAGGGTGATAGCAATCATACCTACTTCAAAGGGTGAGGTGAGAATTAAATGAGATAACAGCCCATTTTGAAGATGGCAGAGGAGTAGGAGACTGAAATATCATTGGGTCCCAGGAGTTCAGTTAGATAGTTACCAAACCATTCTGAATACCTACAAACTCAACAAGAGATAGAAGAAAAAAAGAGCAGCAATTCTAGGAAAAGAAAATCGATCACTTTCTGGAAGGTGGGACTTGCAGAGAAGTGAATCCAAAGCTATGGGAAGATAGACCGTGTGGGGGAGGGGCCGGCTTCCGGCAAGTGGTAGAGCAGCAGAGCATAAAATCAGAACTTTTAGAAGTCTGCTCCCCTGAGGGACATCACTCCAGAGGGTAAGCAGGGGTGGGGGTAGGGGGAGGTAAAGCCCTTGCGGGGACACTGTGGTCTCAGGACCTACGGGATCACAAAAAGACCACGGGTGCCTGAGTGTGGCAGAGCTCCCAGGTATCAGGGCAGGAAAGCCAGCTGCAGAGACAGAGCTGAGGAGTGAGCTCTCAGCTCAGAGTTACCTTAAACTGTGATCCAAGGCACAGTCAAGGCACTGCTCATCGAGCAGGGATCCTACAAGTTGCAGATCCAGGGAGGCTCACCTTCCTCCTCTGAGAGAAGTGGCACAGGAGTGTGTGGCAGGAATCTGCTGGGTTTGAAGACTCCAAACGGGGACGTACACCAGAGATAGAAATGCTCGGTCACAGGACGGGTGAGCTCGGAGCTCGGCCGGAGACCAGGGAGAGGGAGGGATTGAGTACTTTTCTCCGATGGCGCACTGAGGAGTGGGGCCCCAAGCTCTCGGCTCCTCTGGGTGGAGACTGGGAGGCCGCCATCTTCACTCCCATCCTGCAAAGCAGTACAGAAAGCTTCAGGGAACAAAAGCGTCGGAGACTGAACCCAAGCAGATTTCTTAGCCTGGCCCCTGGCAAGGTCGGTGCAATTCCTGCTCAGGCAAAGACATTTCAGAATCATGGCAACAGGCCCCTCCCCCAGAAGATCAGCAAGAACATCCATCAAGACCAAGTTTTCCTGTCACTGAGAACTGTGGAACTCTAGAGCTGGGGGAAAGCAAAACACAGAATTCATGGCTATTTTCCCCATGATCCTTTAGCCTTGCAAAGTTAAATTTTTTGAATTTTATTTTTTTCTTATTCTGTTTTTTTAAAAATTTCCTCTTTCCTCTTTTAACCTTTTTAAATATTTTATTTTATGAATACCTTTTTAAAAAAATATTTTAAGTTTTCATAGTTATAGATCTATTTTAGCCCTTCATTGTATTTAACCTTAATTTTTGTATACATATAGTTTTTTTCTTCTTTAAAATTTTGGGATACAATTTCTTCTAATAGATCAAAATATACCCTAAGTCTAGCTCCAGCCTGATCACATTCTCTCTTTTTTTTTTCATTTTCCCAACCAACTTATCAATTCATTTTTTAGAATCTTTTTAAATTTTCATCTTTACAGTCATATTCCATCCCTTCATCGTGTTTACCTTTATTTTTTATACATATATTTTTCCTTCTTTAAAATTTTGGGAGATAGTTTCCTCTAAGAGACCGGAATACACCCAAAATGAAGTGGGTGGCTCTGTTTTACTCATCAGTCTAATATATGTATTTTTTTTATTTTTTATTTTTTTGTTTTTTTCCCCCCTTTCTTCTCACCCTGGTTTCAGGTCTCTTCTGATTTGTTAGCATATATTTTTCTGGGGTCTTTGCCACACTTTTAGTATTTTGTTCTCTCACATCTGTTCTTATCTGAATAAAATGACAAGGCAGAAAAACACACCACAAAAAAAGAACAAGATGCAGTACCAATGGCTAGGGACCTAATCAATATGGACATTGGTAATATGTCAGAACTAGAGTTCATAATGACAATTAAGGTGCTAGCTGGGCATGAAAAAGGCATGGAAGATATCAGAGAATCCCCTTCTAGAGAAATAAAATCCTGTCCCGAAGAAATAAAGGAACTAAAATTTAACCAAGTTGAAATTTTAAAAAGGCTATTAATGAGGTGCGATAAAAAATGGAGGTTCTTACTGCTAGGATAAATGAGGCAGAAGAGAGAATTATTGACAAAGAAGATTAAGTGACAGAGAATAAAGAAGCTGAGCAAAAGAGACAAACTACTGGACCACAAAATGGGAGAATTTGAGAGATAAGTGATACCATAAGATGAAAAAATATTAGAATAATTGAGACCCCAGAAGAAGAAGAAAGAGAGAGGGGGGCAGAAGGTATATTGAAGCAAATTATAATAGAGAATTTCCCTAATATGGCAAAGGAAACAAGCATCAAAATCCAGGAGGCACAGAGAACCCCTCTCAAAATCAATAAAATTAGGTCTACACCCCATGATCTAATAGTAAACCTTACAAGTCTTAGTGACAAAGAGAAAATCCTGAAAGCAGCTGGGGATAAGAGGTCTATAACATACAATGGTAGAAATATTAGATTGTCAGCAGGCCTATGCACAGAGACCTGGGAGGCCAGAAAGGACTGGCATGATATATTCAGAGCACTAAACAAGAAAAATATGCAGCCAAGAATACTATATCCAGCTAGGCTGTCATTGAAAATAGAATTAAAGATAAAAAGCTTCCAAGATAAACAAAAACTAAAAGAATTTGCAAACACCAAAATAGCCCTACAGAAAATATTGAAAGGGGTCTTCCAAGTAAAGAGAGAGCCTAAAAATAATAGACCAGAAAGCAACAGAGACAATATACAGTAAAAGTCACCTTACAGGCAATAAACGGAACTAAATTCATATATGTCAATACTTACCCTGAATGTAAATGAGCTAAATGCCCCAATCAAGAGACATGGGGTATAAGAATGGATAAAGAAAACCAAGACCATCGATATGCTGTCTATAAGAAACTCATTTTAGACCTAAACACCTCCAGATTTAAAGTGAGGGGGCGGAAAACAACTTACCATCCTAATGGACATCAAAAGAAAGCTGGAGTGGCAATCCTTGTATCAGATCAATTAGATTTTTAAGCCAAAGACTATAATAAGAGATGAAAAAGGACACTACATCCTACTCAAAGGGATATAAGAAGATCTAACAATTTTAAATATCTATACCCCTAACATGGAAGCAGCCAACTATATAAACCAATTAATAACAAAATCAAAGAAACACATCAATAATAATACAATAATAGTAGGGGATTTTAACACCCCCTTCACTGAAATGGAAAAATCATCTAAGCAAAAGATCAATAAGGAAATAAAGGCTTTAAATGACACACTGGACCAGATATATTCAGAACGTTCCATCCCAAAGCAACGGAATACACATTCTTTTTTATTTTTTAATTCTTTTTTATATTTTTACTTGACAGAGATCACAAGTAGGCTGAGAGGCAGGCAGAGAGAGAGAGAGGGAAGCAGGCTCGCCGCTGAGCGGAGAGTCCAACATGGGGCTTGATCCTAGGACCCTGGGATCATGACCTGAGCCGAAGGCAGAGGATTTAACCCACTGAGCAACCAGGTGCCCCTGAATACACATTCTTCTCTAGTGAACATAGAACATTCTCCAGAATAGATCATATCCTGGGTCACAAATCAGGTCTCAACTGGTACCAAAAGACTGGAATCATTCCCTGCATATTTCCAGACCACAATGCTCTGAAGCTAGAACTCAATCACAAGAGGAAAGTTGGAAAGAACTCAAATACATGGAGGCTAAAGAGCATCCTACTAAAGAATAAACAAGTCAACCAGGAAATTAAAGAAGAATTGAAAAAATTCATGGAAACAAATGATAATGAAAACACAACGGTTCAAACTCTGGGGAACACAGCAAAGGCGGTCCTGAGATGAAGGTATATAGTGATACAAGCCTTTCTCAAGAAATAAGAAAGGTCTCAAACATACAACCTAACCTTATACTGAAAGGAGGTGGAGAAAGAAAAGCAAAGAAAGCCTAAATCCAGTAGGAGAAGAGAAATAATAAAGATCAGAGCAGAAATCAATGAAATACAAACCAAAAGAACAGTAGAATGAATCAACAAAACTAGGAACAGGTTCTTTGGAAGAATTAATAAGATTAATAAACCCCTGGCCAGACTTATCAAAAAGAATCGAGAAAGGACCCACATTAATAAAATCATGAATGAAAGAAGAGCGATCACAACCAACACCAAAGAAATACAAATAATTTTAAGAACATATAATGAGCAACTGTACGCCAGCAAATTTGACAATCTGGAAGAAATGAATGCATTCCTAGAGACACATACATTACCAAAACTGAACCACAAAGACACAGAAAACCTGAACAGACCCATAAACAGTAAGGAGATTAAAGCAGTCATCAAAAATCTCCCAAGAAACTAGAGCCCAGGGCCAGACAGTTTCCCAGGTGAATTCTACCAAACATTTAAAGAAGAATTAATTCCTATTCTCCTGAAAGTGTTCCAAAATATAGAAATGGAAGGAAAACTTCCAAACTTATTTTATGAGGCCAGCATTACCTTGATCCCAAAACCAGACAAAGACCCCATCAAAAACGAGAATTACAGATCAATATCCTTGATGAATATGGATGCAAAAATTCTCACCAAAATACTAGCTAATAGGATCCAACAGTACATTAAAAGGATTATTTACCACAACTAAGTGGGATTTATTCCAGGGCTGCGAGGTTGGCTCAACATCCACAAATCAATCAATGTGATACAATACATTAATAAAAGAAAGAACAAGAACCATGCAATACCCTCAATAGATGCTGAAAAAGCATTTGACAAAGTACAGCATCCCTTCTTGATCAAAACTCTTCAGAGTGTAGGGATAGAGGGCACATACCTCAATATAATCAAAGCCATCTATGAAAAACCCACCGCAAATATCATTCTCAATGGAGAAAAACTGAGAGCTTTTCCGCTAAGGTCAGGAACACGGCAGGGATGTCCATTATCACCACTGCTATTCAACACAGTACTGGAAGTCCTAATCTCAGCAATCAGACAACAAAAAGAAATTAAATGCATCCAAATTGGTAAGAAAGTCAAACTATCACTCTTTGCAGATGATATATTTTATGTGGAAAACCCAAAGGACTCAACTCCAAATCTCCTAGAACTTGTACAGGAATTCAGTAAAGTGTCAGGATATAAAATAAATGCACAGAAATCAGTTGCATTTCTCTACACCAACAACAAGACAGAAGAAAGAGAAATTAAGGAGTTGATCCCACTTAAAATTGCACCCAAAACCATAAGATACCTAGGAATAAACCTAACCAAAGAGGCAAAGAATCTGTACTCAGAAAACTATAAAGTACTCATGAAAGAAATTGAGGAAGACAAAAAGAAATGGAAAAACATTCCATGCTCATGGATTGGAAGAACAAATATTGTGAAAATGTCTATGCTACCTAAAGCAATCTACACATTTAATGCAATCCCTATCAAAATCCCACCCATTTTTTTCAAAGAAATAGAACAAATAATCCTAAAATTTATATGGAACCAGAAAAGACCTCGAATAGCCAGAGGAATATTGGCCAGAGGAATATTGAAAAAGAAAGCCAAAGTTGGTAGCATCACAATTCCAGACTTCAATCTCTATTACAAAGCTGTCATCATCAAGACAGTATGGTACTGGCACAAAAACAGACATATAGATCAGTGGAACAGAAGAGAGAGCCCAGAAATAGACCCTCAACTCTATGGTCAACTAATCTTCAACAAGGCAGGAAAGACTGTTCAATGGAATAAAGACAGCCTCTTCAACAAATGGTGTTGGGAAAATTGGACAGCCACATGCAAAAAATGAAACTGGACCATTTCCTTACATCACACACGAAAATAGACTCAAAATGGATGAAGGACCTCAATGTGAGAAAGGAATCCATCAAAATCCTTGAGAACACAGGCAGCAACCTCTTCGACCTCAACCGCAGCAACTTCTTCCTAGGAACATCACCAAAGGCAAGGGAAGCAAGGGCAAAAATGAACTATTGGGACTTCATCAAGATCAAAACCTTTTGCACAGCAAAGGAAACAGTCAACAAAACCAAAAGACAACTGACAGAATGGGAGAAGACATTTGCAAATGACATATCAGATAAAGAGCTAGTATCCAAAATCTATAAAGAACTTATCAAACTCAACACCCAAAGAACAAATAATCCAATCAAGAAATGGGCAGAAGACATGAACAGACATTTCTGCAAAGAAGACATCCAGATGGCCAACAGACACATGAAAAAGTGCTCCACATCACTCGGCATCAGGGAAATAGAAATCAAAACCACAATGAGACACCACCTCACACCAGTCAGAAGGGCTAAAATTAACAAGTCAGGAAACGACAGTTGCTGGCGAGGATGCGGAGAAAGGGGAACCCTCCTACACTGTTGGTGGGAATGCAAGCTGGTGCAACCACTCTGGAAAACAGCATGGAGGTTCCTCAAAAAGTTGAAAATAGAGCTACCTTATGAGCCAGCAATTTCACTACTGGGTATTTACCCTAAAGCTATAAACGTAGTGATCTGAAGGGGCATGTGCACCTGAATGTTTATAGCAGCAATGTCCACAATAGGCCAACTATGGAAAGAACCTAGATGTCCATCAACAGATGAATGGATAAAGAAGATGTGGTATATATCTACAATGGAATACTACGCAGCCATCAAAAGAAATGAAATCTTGCCATTTGTGACAACGTGGATGGAACTAGAGGGTATTATGCTTAGCAAAATAAGTCAATCAGAGAAAGACAACTATATGATCTCCCTGATATGAGGAAGTAGAGATGCAATGTGGGGGTTTTAGGGATAGGAAAACAATAAGTGAAACAAGATGGGATTGGGAGGGAGCCAAACCATAATAGACTCTTAGTGTCACAAAACAAACTGAGGGGGGCTGGGGGGAAGGGGGTTGGGAGAGGGGGTGGGGTTATGGACACTGGGGAGGTTATGTGCTATGGTGAGTGCTGTGAGTGTGTAAACCTGGTGATTCACAGACCTGTACCCCTGGGGCTAATAATACATTATATGTTTATAAAAATTTTTTAAAAATTCAAAACACAGTATTCAATCTCCTGTGTCTGGCTTCCTTCACTTGGCATAAAGTTCTTGACATTCATCCATGTTGGTACATGGGTCAGGAACTCATTCCTTTTTATCAATGACTATTATTCCAGTTGTATGAATATTGCTATTTATTTTCTGTTTACCCTGTCTGTTGTACCTCTTTTCCTCTATTCTTGCCCTCTTTTATGTTCATTGAATACTTTCTAGAATTCCATTATAATTCATCTATTGGCTTCTTACATATACTTCCTTGCATCACTTCCTAGCGATTGCCCTAGAAATCAGACTCTCAAACTTCTCTGAACTCTACTGAGACTTAATATAATACTACTTTATGTAAAATGTGTGATTCTTATAACTGTACATTTCCACTTACCTCCTTTGTTCTTAATGTTATAGTTTTAATTTGTATACATCTATGTTGACTTTTTTTTTCTTTCAGCACTTTACGAACACTGGCCCCCATGATTTCTGAGGATGTGTCCACAGTCACTGGAATCTTTGTTTCTCTGTATATAATATATCAGATTCTTCTGAATGCTTTCAATATTTCCTCTTTATTTTTAGTTTTCACAAGTCTGACTATGATATAGCTAGACATGATTTTCTTCGTTTATCCTGATTGGAGTTCTTCTTGAATAAAGTCTTTTAGCAAATTTGGGGACATTTTTGCTATTTATTTCTTTAAATAAAAGTTAGGTCCTGTTTTCTCCTTATTCTCCTTCTGGGGCTCCAATCACCTATGTCAGACCTTTGGATATTGTTCCACAGATACCCATGGACTAAATCATTTAAAAAATATTTTTCCTGAGGCGCTTGGGTGGCTCAGTGGGTTAGGCCTCTGCCTTCAGCTCAGGTCATGATCTCAGGGTCCTGGGATCGAGCCCCATATCAGGCTCTCTGCTTGGCAGGGAGCCTGCTTCCCCCTCTCTGCCTGCCTCTCTGCCTACTTGTGATCTCTCTCTGTCAAATAAATAAATAAAATCTTTTAAAAAATATATTTTTCCTTTCTTTCCTTCAAATTAGATAGTTTTGATTGCTGTGTCAACAAATTGACTTTTCAGCCATTTCTATTCTGCTGTCAAGTTGTCCAATACATTTTAATTTACAGTAACATATTTTTTAGTTCAAGAAGTTCTATTTTACTTCATAATTTCTTATTTCTGCCGAGATTTTCCATCTGTTGTTCTAAAGCGATGAGTACATTTCCTTATCTCCATGAGTTACTATAATAGTTCTAATAGGTGTTTTAAATATTTATCAGCTAAATCCAACATGAGTCATTTTAAGGTTGGTGTATATTGATTCTTTTTTTCTTAGTACAGAATCACATTTTCCTATTTCTTTGGAAGTCTAAAAATTTTTGATTTTGTGTGGACACTACAAACCTTGTAGATGCTCTTGATTTTGCTATATTCCTCTAGAGAGTGTTGATCTTTTTTGTTTAATCAGGCAATTAACTTAGCTGAGCTCCATGTCTAAACTCTGCCTTTCCTGCAAGGACAACAGCTAAAGTCTCTCTTCAATACTTCTAGACTCAGCTAGTCTTCTTGGAGTCTACCTCAAGTGAAGATGTCAAGTACGTGGTTAGTTAAATACATGGATCTAGATCTCAGGAGCAAAATTTGGACAAGAGATGAAATATTGAGAGGAATAAACATATAGATGGTAGGTGAAGTCAAGAGCTGTCATAACACAGACTGGGTAGCTTAAACCACAGAAATTTGTTTTCTCATAATTCTGGAGGCTAAAATTCTGACAGCAAGGTATTGATAGCTTTGGTTTCTTCTGAAGTCATTCTCCCTGTCTTGTAGATAGTCATCTGTGTCAAAATTTCCTCTTCTTACAAGGACACTAAAGTTCCAGAGTTAGCATCAGACACCAGGTCAGTCTGCCACCATTTCAGACACTAATCAAAGTCCTAGAGCTCCCATACCTTTGAGCGACCTGCTACAAATTGGTAGTTCCCACAACCCCTCCCTTGATTATTTGCTAGAATGGCTCACAGAACTCAAGAAAGCACTTTTCTTACTATCACTAGTTTCTTATAAGGGATACAAATGGCCAGCCAGATGAAGAGGTACATAGGGCAGGGTCCAAAAGGATCATAAGAACAGGAATCTCTGTCCCCAGGGAGTTGGAAATATAGCACACTCCTGAAATATATATGTGTTCACTAATCTGAAAGTTCTCCAAACCCCATAGGTAGGGGGTTTTATGGAGGCTTCATTACATAGGCATGATTGATTAAATCATAAGCCATTGGTTATTAACTCAATCTCTATTCCCTCTCGCGTCCCTGGATGTCAGATGTAGGTGGAGGGAGGCTGAAATTTCCAACCCTCTAATCATGCCTTGATCTTTCTGGCAACACATTCCCATTCTGAAGCTCTCCTAGGGTCCCTCGCCATCAATCATCTCATTGGCATACAAAAAGATACTCTTAGGACTCAGGTAAGTTCTTATGGCAGGAACCAGCACAGACAAAGACCAAATAAATATTCATTATATCATAATAGCAATACCACGTTCATAGATTGGAAAACTCAGCGTTGTTAAGGCCTCGGTCCTCAGCCAATGGATTCAGTGTAATCAGAATAGAAAAATCCGTTTAACAGGTGAATTTTGTAGAAATTGACAATCTGGTTTTAAAGTTTATATGCAAATGAAAAAGTTGTAGAATAGCCAAAATTATCTTGGGGGGAAAAAAAGTGAAACAAAGTTATAAGACATCAAGTACTGCATTTCGAAACTGGCTTTAAAGAAACAGAACTATTTCCCTTATTTGCACCTGAGACTTGATATCGGTTCCCCACAAACCAAGGCATCTTTCGTGCAGGAAGAAAATAAACAACATTGAAATAACTTAAGTCAAAGCCTTCCCAGAGATGCAAGTTGTGATGTTATTCTATCATCCACAGCAGAGAGCATAGCCAAAGCAATAAAAAGTTCTTGATCTCAGAAGAAAATAACTGGCCTATTGTAGATTGAGTTTCCAATTCTGTTTACTTTAATCCATTATTTCTCAAAGCCTATTACTTGATAATGGTGTCTCACAAAAAAAAAAAAAAAGGAAAAGAAAAGAAGGGGAATTCTTTTTGAATTTTTAAGATTTTTAAAAATTTATTTATTTGATAGAGAAAGAGAGAGCACACAGTGAGGGGGAGGGGCAGAGGAAGAAAGAGAAGCAGGCTCCCCACTCAGCGTGGAGCCTGACGAGGGGCTTGATCCCAGGACTCCGGGATCATGACCTGAGCCAAAGGCAGATGCTTAACCGAATGAACCCCCTAGGCACCCCATAAAGAAGGGAATTCTTCTTCTTCTTCTTCTTCTCCTCCTCCTAATCCTCCTCCTCCTCCTCCCCCCCTCCCCCTCCTCCTCCTCCTTCTTTTCTTCTCCTCCTCCTTCTCCTCCTCCTTCTTCTTTCTTCTTCTTTTCTTCTTCTTTCTTCTCCTTCTTCTTCTTTCTTCTTCTTTCTTCTCCTTCTTCTTCCTTCTTCTTCTCCTTCTTCTTCTTCTTTTTTAAGATTTTATTTATTTGAGAGAGAAAGTGAAAGCAAGCACGAGCAGGGGGAGAGGCGGAGAAGAGTGCCCAATGAGCAGGGACTCTGACTTGGGGGCTGCGTCTCAGGACCCGAGTCCGGGCAGACACTTAACCAGACTGCCACCCACGTGCCCCAGGAAGGGAATTCTTAACCAAATGAATTTGGAGAGTGCTGAGTGCAACAACTTTTGATTTACCGCCACAAAACTTCCCAGAACCTTTAATATGCTAATGTGAACTGTAAGTCTCCAAGATGACAGAGAGTAGACCTTTGTGTTTGAAACCCTTTTAAAAATTCACTAGTGTTCAGTGGAACAACATACTTTGAAAAATGCTATCTCAGGTCAATGGGAAAATGTTGCAAATATAAATTTATTATTTATTTTCTGCCTCAAAAAGGAAGAGCTAATCCTCAAGCTTATTAAGGCAAGCCTTATGTTTTAGGTGATATGAAGCATCTAATTTTTAACAACAACAACAAAAATCCATAGACTGAGCAGCAAGGAGACGTGCTTTCTTCTAAATACCTGTGTGAAGTTGGGCCAGTATTGCTTTAATCCCTTCTGTAATCCAATTTGTTTCCTAAAGCCGTGAAAGCAGAATTCCCCTAGGCACAGAGTTCTTTGTGGTGGTGAAACAGACTACAGTTGAATAACATAGAATTAAAGAGGATATAAATGTTAGGATGGAAATCCCCAGACTGTCTGGTTAGAAATTCCCTGCAACTGTCCTGGTTCCTGCTCTTTGAGTACCAACCACAGTATGACCTTGGGTCTGGTTCCAGCATCCGCTCAGGCAGAATAAGCTCAAAAGTGCATGTTGCTGGGCAAAGCCACCAGGGATGGGGCAAACCAGCAAAGACAAAGAAGGGTCCACTTTGAGGGCCTTCCCACCCCCAGATGCACTCCCTCACACGTCCCCTCCTCAACCAGGCCTATAGGAAAAGCTGTGTGGAAAAAGAAGCAGGGAAGGATCTTTTAAACACCTACAGTTATAAAACCACAAATAATCTAGATGATTAGAGGGAGAATTTGAAGGAAGGCTGAAGAGTTGGTGAGAGTACACGTTTCAAAATCTCTTTCAAAATCTTTCACCATTTTTTTTTTCATTTTATCTTGTTACAGTGAATCCCACTAATTAAAGGCTCATTTAATGTACATTCGTTTTAGAAAATAGGAAATATCTCTAGTAAGGCTAAATAGCTATTAAACATCTATCTGAAGTGTGAATTCACTTAACCGGGGCACTTTCCTCTTAACACTTGAAATTTCGTGCACTGGGACTAGGACCGTGAATGGCAGTATCGAGAGGGTAAGACCTTGCATGTCGCTGGAGGACAGCGCGGTGAAGACCAGGTATAGAAAAGACACACACGGTCAGAGACATACCAAAATGGAAGTGTGAAAAAGGAAGATGTTAAAGACAAATTATCCAATTCCAAATGCCTCCTAAGGCCTATCCTTCTCCCATTTCATCTTCCTCTCTCCTTCCTCTTATGCTGTCCTGCTCAAGGAACCAGGCAACCTGGGACCACGGTTAGGCTAGATCCACAAATTTAGTTTTTATAAGCTAGTCTGACAAGCCAAGAAGCACCTATGTTATGATGGCTAAGCATACTCCAAATTCCTAAGGGCCTCTTCACAAGAGAAACCTTCTGGAATATAATCCGTCCATGAGCTGGGAATTTCCAATGACATCCTGTCAAGTAAATACTGACAAGGTGCCTACAATGTGCAGGCCTTGCTAAGTGCTGAAGGCACAATAGACAGTAAAAGATACCATCCCTATTCTCACAAAGTTAATCACCCTATTCATATTTCAAAGGTTCCTCGGAGGTGCAGTGAGTAGGTTGGCGGGAAACAAGATTGGAGCCAGAAGATCAGTTAGGAGGCCCCTTCAGAAATGCAAGGAAGGACTTGATCCTCAACCTTCATTGGGGTGGAAGGCGTCAGCAAGACAGCAGTCTTATATATTTTTAGTCGAATTTACACTTTGATTAGTGGAATAATGGGGACTCTGTGCCTCTAGGATTACAATGAATAATTGGTTTGGTTTTAATATTCTACACCAACGCCTGTCAGTCTTTGGTTGAGGGCTGTTCCGTCTCTAGCCTTCAGGCAGAACGTCCAGGTGCTAGCCGTTGGAGGCCCTGCCCTATAACTGCAGTGGCAAGGGCAGGACAGTACGGAAGGGCATATGTATCTGCTACGCTCCCCCAGTGGGGGTGGGCAGTGACTTCTAGATCCCTCCGTAGGTTACAGGAAGACCACAAAACCAGCGACAGTGTCTTGGGCCCATCTACTTAGACACCTCTCTCAGCCATTTCTCACCACCTACCCGGGTATTCCACATGCTCTGGTGACCCACATTTTGAGAAACAGAGCTCCAGTCCTTTGCATAGCAGCTAGCAAAAGTAAAAAGTGGCTGAAAGAACAGATGTAGAGTTCATTTGTGGAACAGCATATGCTCATATTCTCCATCATGTCAGTCTTTGTTTCGGTTCTTAATTTTCTCTCCTCTTAATCATGGAACTTGGTTTCGGCCAATGGACATTAGCAAACACGACGCAAGTGGAGACCTGATAAGGGCTTGCGCACTGCAGCTTTCTCTCTTGGAAAACTGCCACTGTCATGTGGGGAAGCCTGGTCCAAACTCCTTGAGGATGAGAGATCATGGAGAGAGCAGCCCAGCTAGCTGTCCCGGTCATCCCAGCTGAGTACAGCATGCAGGAGACCTGCAAACTGAGTGCAGCCTTATGAGAGAGCCCAGGCAAGACCAGCAGAAGAACCACCCAGACATGCCACAGGATCATAAGGAATAACTGTTGTGTAAGCCAAAGCTGGGCATGTTTTGTTATGCAGCAACTGGTAACTGAAAGGTATGACTTGTTTTCAAGGCCCTCCTCTGAATATCCTAGAAGAGCTCCATTCTAGTCCTGAAGGTCTTGGGCCAACTCTTCACACTGCTATGCTTAGGTCTACTATGCCAGAAGGAAGAGTACGAGCTCTTGAATCCACCTTCTGCAACCAGAGCCTTCTGGACTATGTAGCTTTGGAAATTTACTTGACCTTTTCAGGCATCAGTTTTCAGCCCTAGAGCAGTTTCTCAAAATGGGGTCTGCTTGCATCACAATTACCTGGGGTTTTGTTAAACAGTAGATTAAGCAGCTATTCTTATAAAAGCCCCAAACTGGAAATAATGTCAACATCCATCAACTGGTGAAAGGATATATATATTCATACAGTGAAATACTTCCCAGCGATTAAAAAACCCATTATGAGGGACGCCTGGGTGGCTCAGTGGGTTGGGCCTCTGCCTTTGTCTCGGGTCATGATCTCAAAGTCCTGGGATCAAGCCCCGCATCTGGCTCTCTGCTGGGCGGGGAGCCTGCTTCCTCCTCTCTCTCTGTCTGCCTCTCTGCCTACTTGTGATCTCTGTCTGTCAAATAAATAAATAAAAATCTTAAAAAAAAAAAAACCACTATGATATACTGAGCATGGTTGATTAATTGCTCGCAAATTTTAAACTGGCCTAGTTCCTTGAATGAAGATTAAAAACTGGGAGGGTGTAGGGAAACCACTTTCTTCCCACGGGGTAGACTAAGAAGCAAAGAAAGGGGGCTTTCAGAGAAAGAAGAACATAGCATCTCAGCAGAAAGAAGCTGCCTGGGCTTTGATTGCTTCAGGTTCCCTCCAGAGGCCCAGCTATAAGCCTGCCTTGCATTCCGGGAGACACCCCTGCATCCTTCTAACAAATTCCCCCTTTCTTCTTTAAACTGACTTGACTTATATAAGGGAGTGTAGTGCTATTGTGTCTAACACAGTGCTTCTCCACTCCCTTCTGCAGATTTCCCTGAGAAATCCCTGCCCCAATTTTCATGAGGTTCTAGAAGGACAATCCACCGTGGACACTCCTCCCAAGGGTGAGCACACAATCCAGGCTGGCCAACCTGGGCACTCTAATTCCCTGGCCGCAATGACTGGCTTGTATATGGGCACAAGACCCAAGCAAGGCCAATCAGTGTCTTCCCTAGAAATGATATAGGGAGCTGGAAAGAAGTTTTTTCTGCTAACGTGGCTAAACTGGGACAATGTGAGCTTGGGGGGCTGAACCACCCTTTTACCCCTTTGTGAGGAGAGCTTGCCAGGAGGAAGAGGAAGAGAGAGAGTAAGAGAGAGACCGAGACAGAGACACCTCTGAAGACATGAAGACTTAGATTCCATCTTGCCTAAAGGCAGATCCATCCATTCCCAGAGTAACCTGTTATGTCAGCCAACAGATTTCTTTTATGTCTTTGTTTAACTCAGCTGGAATTGGGTTTCCATTCCCTGCAACCAAAACGGCCCTGGCTTAAGTAAGTTCATTTGTATTATTACTCCACACCAAAATTCCCACGATGGAACGATGTATACAAATATGGAATCTTACAAAGTCTCAGAGTTTGGACAACTGTCCCTGTGGAATTAACAAGCCCACTGTTCCGGCAGGGGCTTCCAAGTAGCCCTCACGACCCCTCCAGGTCCACCTAGCTGAAGGCCCTTCAGCCTCTGGTCTCTCTTATGGGTTGAACCGGGTCTCCTCTGCCCCCCAAAAAGAGAGAGATCAAAGTCCTCCTCTAGGACCTCAGAAGGAAAGCTTATTTGGAAATCCGATTACTAAAGATGTGATCAGTTAAGATGAGGGTGGGTCCCTCATGCAATATGACTCATGTCCCTCCACAAAGACAGCCACAGGAAGACAGAGACCCAGGGACAACAGCATGTGAAGATGGAGGGAGCACCACCAAGTGGGGAAAACCGAGGACCACCAGAGCAAGGAGAGACGCATCTGGAAGGGATTCTCCCTCAGAAGGGACCAAGCCCGCCAAAACCTTGATTTTGGACTTCAGCCTCCGGAACTGTGAGTAAAGAAATTCCTGTTATCTGAAGCCACCCGGAGTGTAATATTTTGTTATGGAAGCCCTAGGCCACGAATACAGTCCCCAAACCAGGAAGTGCTGTCCAGGTGATGGCTGCTGGTACAGAAGGTGCTGCCTTTGCTGCCTCAGAAGAGGGTTGTAGTTCTCTTTAGGTCAGAAAAACTCTCCTTAGACCACCTTCCTACTCCACTACTCCCCTTTCAGTTTGCTTTTTTCCTGCTCTAGGGTAACTGGAGACCTAGATGGAAACTCTGATACGGTGGCCATAGTCAACCACAATGGAATTGAGCTCAGAGGCCAGTTTCCAAAGGACCCAAACATCTGAGGAAGAGCCATTCACGAGAAGCACATGCGTCGGCAGAGCCTGGGGCAAGACAGGAGCCCCACGTCTGGTCCCGAGGCCCTATTCCCCACCTGTGTCCGGGCAGTGTGTATGCTAACCACCCTGGAGAACGTGGGGCCCTCCTTCTTTTGTCCCAACAGCCAGCTCCACAACCCAACACTACCTCTGGACAGCCAACCCAGAGCACAGGAAAGGGAGGGAGATGGTGGGCTGGATGAGAAGTGAAGTACGCACGGAGCACAGAGCCTGGTATCTCCGTCCCAAGGACAGACACACAAGACCCCAGGTGGGCTCCCTGTTCTCTGCAGCGAACTCACAGAAGATGGGGACGACTCAGCTCAGCGCTAGCACAGACGTAACCAGGCTAAGATTACACAGTCCTGCTGACAACGGAGTCTCAATGAGCTACAAGAGAGATTCAAAGGATGAGCTGGTAATTGTTACCCAATTATTCTCTCCTCTAGAGAGTTTCTTCTGCAAAGACCATAATCCCCTTTCTCATTCGCCAGCTCCTCACTCTGCCGGCTGGGAGACCCTTCCGCCCTGCACGTTCCTGCCCTCCAGCTAACTGTGGGAAGGGCTGCTGAGTGCATCTTCAGGCCCTGTCAAAGGGTTGGGGAGGGGAGGGGGTGGGACACCGTTTTCCTACAGACAAAGGATAACCTAAAGAGCAACAAGGAGCGAGGTGTGGTTTTAGGGGGAAAAAAATCTCCTCCCAGGAGATGTTAGATACCTGATTCCCAGCAACGGCTCCATTAAATTGGCATTTATTGATTTAATATGCAAGTGAAGTCCGTGCCAAGGAGTAGAGCAAACTGTTCTTAACCTTTAGTCCACACGGGTTTTAGTTACCGAAATTCCACCGGCAAGTGAATCCAAGTCAGGCGTCTCTGTATGATGCAAGCCTCGCCCAACCAGTAGCTTCGTCCCTCCTCCCCTAAGCACACCCCTTGCCCTGCCCCTGCCTCAGTGTCCTGTCTAGCCCCCACTCTTCCCTTCACTCACCTCAAGCCCAACCTGAGCTCTCAACTTCTAGATATCTCTGGGTTTCTGGATCTAGGGAAGCTGTGGAGTAGGATCAAACCACATCAAATTCCTCCCCAGCTTAAGAAAGGTTAGTATATATCCTAGGCCATCAAAGATGGTTCTTCGGGGGAGACCACGATGGAGGAGAGAAATGAAATCCTGGGTTTGGAGCTGTTGGGTTTGTTGGGCTGTTTTATTTTGTTTTGTTTTGTTTTTGCATTGCTTTCAGCTTTGGACATGGCACTTAAAAATATGTCAAGCCTTGAGACTGGAATTATCCTTAAGGACAACCCACTCCCACACCATACCACATGCCAACATTGCTGTAGGCCCAGGGGAAATACAGTAAAAAAATCCCAGGGGAACATACCATAGTTTTTGCCAGATGCTCTGTCCCCAGCTTTCTTCCACACTCCTGTCCCACCTCCCTGACCCTCTGGGCTTCTCCTCCTAGAGCCCATCTTTTAATGGTTTAGAGTCTCGTCTTATTCCCAGTACATCTCTTTTGCACTTTTCTAAAGGAAATATGAAATAGGCAAGAAAAAAAGGACTCCGTTTTATCCCTCTCACTATCTCTCTTTTTCCTTGCAGACCCTGTAAAAACCTCAGTGGCCCAGAACCTTCAGTGTCTTTAGTGGCCCAGGACTATAGTGGCCAGGTATGAACAATTCAGAAGTATACATCCACGGCCATGGTCAGTCTGGTAGCTGTACATTTCACTCAGTACAAGAGAAAAAGAAAAAGAAAAAGGAACGGCAGGAATAGAACCAGGCCCCTTCTGGGAAGCAATCAGCAGAGAGAGACAAAAGCAAGAACAGGAATTCCAAGAACAACTGGGGCCACCAGACATTCTCAGGTAAGTGGGGTGAAGGTCATCCCTGCTTATGCAAATGAACAGCATTGTCTTCCAAGTAATCACCTGGGAAGGCGATAACCTTATTTCAATAGAGAAACTTTTTGTAATAAATATTAGGAAGCTCTATGTTGCCTTTAGAATTTACACTTAGTTATTCTAGACATTCTCAGCAACTACGAATACTTTGAGGTCATATTTGATGACAGGAACATGTCTCAAGTCATTTGGAGTAAAGCCTAACTAATAAGCTGGGCAATTACATTTTAGGTGAACATCTAGGTGTGGCTGGTTTCGTCGTTATTTTTCTCCTGTGCCCTGCAAAACTGCTCAGAAGGGAGGCCAAGCTGGTCGGTCAGTGATCACCGTGGCCGCCACTAATACGGCATTGACAGTGTTCAATCTGGTGTACTAAGTACTACTGACTAGCAGGGTCAGTGACACTGGGAGGAAAAAGACCTTATCCTCTGAAGACCTTGACTTTTCTGGGTGTGTGGCAGCCCTGTGCTTGGGTCCTGAGTCTTTCCTCCAACGCCCATATGCCACTCAGTTCCCCATCAGAGGTACTTTGCCAGTCTCCTCAAACCTTGCAATCAACCCCAAGAGTAATCCCTCCCCAAATACCCTCTAGTTCCCCCTGCAGCTCAGAGCCCCACCCCACCTTAAACCACTCCAACAACAGAAAATAGATAAAGCAAAAAATGAACATCCCTCCCCAATCTCACAAGCCTAGGCTACTCCTGTTAATGGCTTAGTATTCCT
Organism: Lontra canadensis; assembly: GCF_010015895.1. Classification (NCBI taxonomy): domain Eukaryota; kingdom Metazoa; phylum Chordata; class Mammalia; order Carnivora; family Mustelidae; genus Lontra; species Lontra canadensis. Next base: position 5,050,338 of record NW_022631025.1, read on the forward strand.
TCTAGACGGTTGGTTTCTGTTGGGAAACTCTACAGCGTGTCCTTTTACCTAAATCAATATACGGATCTGGAATGCTCGAGGGAGTCCCTTGCAGTAGCTACACTGGCACACCTCTGCAGAGATGTAAGCAGGCTGGGAATGCCTTGGGCCAAACTGCCTTCAATCCTACATGTGGAGATCTCTCAGTCCAGCTCTAACCCAAACCAGTCTCAGTTTTGGTGGGACCCAGGTGGCTGTGGGACAAGCAAAGCTGTGCTGCTGGGCTTGCCCAAGAGCCAAATGGCAGAGTCAGCAGTGGTTGCTGGCCATCAGCCAGGAGTGCAGGGTCATGTTCTGTTCTGAATTCTGTCCTGGGCTGAGTCCCTCTGCTCTCCTACCTACTCACCTGGTGAAGACAGAGTTGGAGTAAGAGGGAGCCAGTCGGGAAGGTGCCCAGGGAACCAGTCCATAATGTAATGAAATAGGTTAAATAGTATGGGTCAGCACTCTGCTCAGGGAGTGGCCTGAATGTGGTTTAAAGCAATATTTTGATTAACTGCAAGGTACTAGGGGGACATAAGGACATTTCTACAGTATCTGTCTGTTGGCTTGGTCTGCTCAGCATCCACTTCCTTGTCTTTTGGCACAAGAAATCAGTTTCCTTGGGGAACCACCTCCCCATGTTCAGTGCATGTGGTTTGGGAGTGGGACTCTTCCAGGCTCTAAGTGTTGGCATGTGACCAAAGCATGGCCAATCACAGCAATCAATCTCTCTGGTTATAGTAATTGATTACTGTTTGGGCAAATGACCAAAATCAATTCCATGATACTCAACTCTTTGGGGCGACAATTGAGAACTGTTAGACTCTTTCCATTGGGGCAGCCAAGAACTCCTAACAGCCTCTCGCATCCAACAGTGGGGAAATCTTGCTAGGGAACAGGGCAGGAGAAGGACCAGAGATACAGGACAAAAGTGATGAGTCTGGATGACATCAGTTAAGCCTCAGGACCCAGAGAAGCCCAAAGAGAGATGTAGCCCTGGCCTTTTTCTTTAAGACAGTCAATACATCCTCATTTTTGCTTAAGTCTGACTGTTTCCAGTCAATTATACTCAGGAAACACAAAACACCCTGGTTAGTATGACTACCTAAGTTGACAAAGATAATAAACTTGGGCTCTAGTTCCACTGAGATGTGGAAATCTGGGGTGCTCCTTTTCTACCCTCCCCTCACAGAAGGTTCATCTGCTCATCTCTAAATAAATACTAAACACATACTTAAACAATACTCATTTGAAAGAGCACCAAGGTACGGCCTGCTAGCGACCTTCCCGTATCATGGTTCAGAGCTAGGAACCATAAGTTGTGTGTTCATGTTCCATCTCTCTACTCATTGCGTGGCCGTGAGGCCATCTCACAGCTTTCATAAGTCTGAATATAAGTCCTGAGAGGCTGACTTAAGTTTGAGGAAGTGTTTAGAAATCCGTATGTCAGTGACAACTGCAAATCAGGGCAAATCTGAACACTTGCCACCTTGGAAGGCTGAGGCTTTGCAGAGGAAGACATCCTGAGGGAAGAAAGTAGCACCTGATCTCAGAGTGAGGAGGCTCAGCTTGGATAACATTTCAGCAGATCAGTAATGCCAAATGGAACTTCACCTGTTTGAATGACAACTGAGAATGACCCAATAACTGAACTGACTTCCAGTCTCCCCCACTTCTCTCTCTCCTCACCTACCCCAACACTAGCAAACATTCTGGAACATTCCAGAATAATCACATGACCAAAGTAGGTAACCAATAGGAGACCACTACTGAGGATAACATAATTATACAATGTAACAGTCTTTCCAGACTTTTCAAGAAAATATGGGAACCTCAGTTCTTTCAAACATCTAAAATTTTCACATACCTGTTTCTCCACAATATAATCCGTTGGTTGAGAAGGTATTCAATGGAACAAGAATGAATTCAGTAGGGACACCTGGGGGGCTCAGTGGGTTGAGCGTCTGACTCTTGGTTTTAGCCGGGTCAATCCAGGTCCTGGGATCTGGCCCCAAGTCAGGCATGCACTCCCTGACAAATCTGCTGGGGATTCTCTCTCTCTCCCTTTCGGTCTCCCTCAGCCCATCCCTGACCCCCATCTCCCACTCGTGCGCATGTGCACCCACGTGAGCTCGCGTCCCCGCCCCTCCCCCATGCGTTGGCGCTCTCTAAAAATGAATAAATAAAATCTTTTAAAAAAAGAATGAATTCAGGGGCACCTGGGTGGCTCAGTCATTAGGCATCTATCTGCCTTCCGCTCAAGCCATGATCCCGGGGTCCTGGCATCGAGCCCCACAACGGGCTCCCTGCTCCGCGGGAAGCCTGCTTCTCCTTCTCCCACTCCCCTTCTTGTGTTCCCTCCCTCGCTGTCTCTGTGTCAAATAAATTTTTTAGATCTTAAAAAAAAAAAAAAAAAGAATGAATTCAGTAATCCTTTACACAATGAATCTGTATATTACCCGTAACAGTAGGGCTTAACATTTGGAAAGAGAGTCAGACAAGCCTGCGCCAGTCCTATTATGTTCAGTGTTCACGCTCCTCTTGGGGCCAAGGATTCCCGGCAAACGAATAAGACAAGTAGGACACCCCCTGAGGCGCGGGAACCGCCCACCCACTGCTGTCCTCCTGGCAGCCCCCCTGGTTTTGCCAGAGCTGTTTCCTTGGTATTGTTAAGCGGCGCTGGCCTCATGCTCCTTCAGTCTGTTGGGCTGTCTGCCACTTCCCCTCGCACCGCTTCTTCAGGTAGGTGGACAGGAAGCTCAAGTGCTCTTCGCTACCTCCTACTCTGTCAAGTTCAGGGCTCCGATTGAAACTTCGCTGCTCTTTCTCCTTCAGTGAACTCCCGAAAGACAAAACTCAGGACTGCGAACAGCACCCACTCAGGATGTCGGGAGCTGCAAAAGTTTATCGCTGACATACAGGACCAGCAGCTTCAGCAAGCACCCGCCTAAGTTCCTCACTTTAGAGAAGACCCTCAGGGAATACCTGTGCAGGCTCTTTCCTGGAGAGCCCACCAGCAGAGGAGCAGGGCTGGCAGGGCTTGTTTTAAGTTCAAGAGTCTCCTTTTAATTTTTCTTTCCTTTTTTTTTGAAGAGTCTCCTTTTACAAGCCCACTTAAAAAGCCCAAGCCTTTTTCCGCTTCCTAGGGCCCCTGCCTCAAAAACACCATCTTCACTTCTGCTGGTAGGTGATGCCACCGTCAGAGTTCTTTGAATATCCAGATGTTTGGGAGCTCAGGCTGGCCTAAGAGTATGGCCAACCACTTCTCTACCGTCCCGGCTCCCTCACCGATTACCAAGACTTGAGCTAATCAGCCACAAGCCTCTGGCACTCTCCCTGGACTCCCAGTCAAAACTTCTATGCACATCTTCTGACCTCTTCTTCCTGAGAGCTCACGAGCTCTACTGCCATGTTAAGGTTCTGAGCCAAGAAGTAAGGAACTCTCAATGCAAAGCTCAAGAAACCAGGGGCACCGTAATTATGACATGATAGGAAAAGAATCCCCTCCTCTCCCCATACCTGACCCTTCTAACTCTTCGAAGCCCAGACAGGAAGAAAAGATGGTACAGGGATGGGTAGGGCTGGTGGCCGCTGCTTTGAAGCTCATATGTGTGGGTGACTGACACAGTGAGGCTGGGGCAAGGGTTACACATGACTCTATTTCCCACCAGGGACCCCAAACTGCTCAGCTTCTCACAAATACTCCAATCAAGAATGGAAGAGTTGGGGTGCCTGGGTGGCTCAGTGGGTTAAAACCTCTGCCTTCGGCTCAGGGCACGATCTCAGACTCCTGGGATCAAGCCCCACGTCGGGCTCTCCGCTCAGCGGGGAGCCTGCTTCCCTTCCTCTCTCTCTGCCTACTTGTGATCTCTATCAAATAAATAAATAAAAATCTTAAAAAAAAAAAAAAGAATGGAAGAGTTGATTTTTTCCTAAAAAATATCCCTAAAACTTTTCTACAATAATACCAGAAGACCAGGAACAGCCAAAGTATGATCTGCAGAATAAAAGCACGGTATGTAATGCTCTTTTTTTTTTTTGGCAGGTATGGAGTCCTGTGGTCAAGTCAGCTTGAAGAGTGGTAGCATGAACAAAGAGTTTCAACTGCAGGACTTCACAGAGCCTTTGCCAAATTAATGCACATTGTGATGCTTCAAACCTGGGATGGAGATTACAGCAATGTCTATACCTCTAATAACCCTTTCCAGGGGAAGCATGTCAGGATGCCAGTGTGCCACAGAGCATGCTCTGGAAGGTGCCACAGAGGACCAGTGGTCAATCAAAGCATTCTGTAGTCAGCAGAGGGAGATAACTCTGAGGGGATTTTTTTTTTAAATACTGGGCAGAGACAGTCTCTCTGTCTACCATGGTTGCTGAGAGAACAGAATATTCAAGAGATTGCCTGCAGGAGAACAACTGAAGAAAGCAGGCTGAGATGGGAGAGAGCTGAATTCTAACGACATCGTAGTTCCTTGGGTGGGTCTGGCGTACACAGTGGCTCTAGGACCCAACAGCCCTGAGGCAGAGTCCATCTTTTCAGTTCACCCTGACTGGACAGATCCTAACTCACCACCTGGAACAAGGTGAACTCCGTGGAGATGCCTGCAGGCCCTGTTTTAAGCTCCATTTGTCATGGGGCAGTTTGACCCCAAGCCCTGCAGGTGCCATCATCTCATCTCTGGCCTTCTAGCTGAGCACATCCATGTACTAGATGTTAAAGATAAACCCTGTGACTCACGCTGATGCTAACCTGTTAGGCTGAAGCCGCCTTTCAACCTTTACCTGGGACCAAATGGCTAGCATTTAGTTCATAACCATTATGTTAAAGAAATCTTCTCTGTACTAGGGTAGATGGTAGACAATTCACATACTGCAGGCGAGGAAATGAGCCTCCATGCCCCCAGCCACACATCAGCGGACACAGCTAGGGTTCACACAGGACTCATTCCTCCCACTGTGTTAGCTGCCCAACACTCTACTGAAATTGAGAAACCAAAAACTATGCTCAGAAATTACTGAATTTATCTTTTTTAAAAATAAGGTTTTTGGGGCACCTGGGTGGCTCAGTAAGTTACGTGTCTGCCTTCGGGTCACCTCATGATCCCAGGGGCCCAGGGACCGAGCCCCGCACTGGGCTCCCTTCTCAGCGGGGTGTCTGCTTCTCCCTCTCCCTCTGTTGCTCCCCCAGCTTGTGATCTCCCTCTCTTTCTAATAAATAAAATATTTTTAAAAATAAAGCCTTTTAAAAATCATAGCCTTTTAAAAGCCTTTTAAAAATCATAGCCATATCAAACCTTAAAAGATGAACGCAGTCCATCCCATCACATGTTGGCAGGGGACAATTTAGGAATGACTGACCAAGTGCAGTTAAGTGCCAAGACAGGGGAGGCTCCCTGGGGTCCGTGAGAACATGCAGCTGGGGGTGCATCATGGGATGGGGGCCCTCTCAGCAACTGCTGAGGCTTTCGGTCTGAGGCGGTGGTTCAGAACAGGGGAGGGCTCCCACAACTTTTTACTTTCTAGGCCTCTTAGGACAGCATTATCAAACCACACATATTAAAATGTAGCCACATCCTAAATTTCTGAAGCTTTTTATAATTTTGTCTTTTAAATTGCTTCGGAGCCCAGCAACTCACTTACTAGATGATTAGCTATGGTTCCTTGGCAGTCTTGAGTGCTTAGAAATGCTTGTGAAGAAAGAAACTCTTGCCTATACAACATACATCTCAATATTTTAACAATTAAGGAAGGAAACATTTCATTTTGTGGATATTTAATAATTTTTGTTCTTTTCCTTGCATAATTTGGAGCGAGGATTTTCTTTTTCCTGGCATTCTGTAAACATTTCCATTGGTTCTTCAAAGCTTACAGATCTTAGGCAAGAGGACTTTAGCTGCCAGCAGATAAAAATAGCAGGAAGGTCAAAACAAAGCACGAGACCAAAAGAGGAGTCCAAAAGACTCCTCTTTTGGACGCAGGAGGTCTAAAACCAAGTGAATTCAGCATTTAAAACAGCCTGAGGTAAGCTGTCACAGCCTGAAGTTGGATCTGTCCCCACAGTACGCCAGGCACCATCTGAAAATATACAGTCCCCACCAGTGTCTTTCCTAAAAGACCTATGAAGATCCCTCTTCTTTTAGGGCATCATCTGCTCCCAAGACCAGTTGCCCAAATGGACACCAGTGAGTCCAGCAGCAAGGCCAATGATTCTCATGGCCCTGGTGATAGGGTATTCAAGGAGTAGACATACAGAGCTGTCCTGTGTCTCCTTGCTGGGCTGGTTCCTTATCCTTTGTCTTTAAGCTGGCCTCTGATTTATAGAAATTCATAGGCTTGAATATAATATTGCCCAAATGGTAGCAGAAATTATTAACAAATTAATCAATCTGAATATTTTTGGGTACAAGGCTCTTTAGAAGGTTGGGAATGGGAAGGAAACAGAGTGTCCTGAGACCTCGGGGTCTATAAATAGACCTTGCTATTTATAAAACAAAAGCAAAAACTCATGCCAACTAACCCAAATAAACATATAGGAGAATGGGGGAGGGTTGGCGGGACAAGTACGCAATGGTGGGCATCTTTCTGACTTTTTTTTTTTTTGCACCATCTCACACATCGACTGCAATTCCACAGAGGAAACCCAAGTGTGGGGAGGTAAATTAGTTAATGTCATAACAGCTGGTCAGCAGCCAAGATGACCCAGAAAGCAAGCTGCACCACAATTACCTCCTGAGATTACCGTCGTTTCCCCTGCAGACCCAATGGAAGGGTCTCAGCAGAGCGGGATCCACATCGGGAACCACCAGCATCAGGACCAGGAAGAGAGGGAGCAGTCCATCAGCCCAAATTCTGACCTGGGCTGGTCAACAGGGCTGATCCAAAGCCTGCTCTTAGGCTTGGGGTCAGACTGTCTCACAGGTGTGGGCCAAATATGACAAGGAATCAGAGCAGCCCCAGACAAAATGAAGGCTTTTATTTGTTTGAGAAAATGAGCGATGTGGCTTGGCTTCTGTAAGATGCCGAACACTGATAAATTATTCCACTTAAATGGCCTCTTAGACCTAGTCAACTCGAGTCCCAAAAGAACCCACTTGTCTGTTGACATTCGCATTAGCCATTAGTCCTTCCTAAGAACACACTTGTGTGGTCTGACCATGGATACTCTGACTGAGCAGAAGCTGCTTCTCGTCGCCCCCCCACCCAGAGTCCGTGAAGAACAACGGAGATGTGGGTGGGGCACCAGCCCGTGGGGCTGCTTCCCTGTTCATCACCGACAGGCTCACATTGCCCACACTAGTCCAGCCGCAGCTCTCCAATACAACCAGCAGAGCCAGTGGAACCCCACAACCTCCTCCTCACGCCATGACCAAAGTCCCCAGTAAATCCATTTCATCAGCCCACCTTAGTCCCCAACCTCACCTGGGGGAGTCCCACCCCCACTGTAGGCATGGCCAACCCTGTGGGAATTCCTTACTTCCCTGGTGTTTCCTTCTCTCCCATCTATCTACCTTTGATCATACCCACTTCCGCTCCTCTACTCCATCCAGCCTACTTCCGAAGGTTTCACTCAGCATAAAACTATCTGCCAGCAGGGACCTCGCTGAGGAGGCTCCCAAAACAAAAGACCTAGCAGGAAATGGCCACCTCATGGGGTCTTGTGTTCCCGTGACAGTGAGAAGACAGGCACCATGACGCAACATAAGCTTTTGGGTTTTCTTGTTGGGTGTGTATTCAGTGATGTCCTTCACCAGTTCTTATCAGAAAAGATTAAAATAAATAAATAAACCATGAGGTTTAGCTGGTCTCTGAGGGCAATTTGGACTTCCGCAGAGCCTCCTGCTGCTCTTTCCCCATCAGCACTCTATGCTGCAATATCCTGGCTTCCTCCCACCTCTTGTCAACTGTCTTGACGAACACGGTAAAATAATTATGACCAAGGAGGCTGGCTGGTGTTTTCATAGAATGTAGTCTGATTTTTTTTCATAGAATTTTCATAGAATGTAGTCTGACCCAACAAGGTCACAGGTGTATAGGTCCTTAAAATAAAAATCACCACCCTCAATGAATTCAGGATGGTCTGTTTCTGTCTGACAGACAGGAAACAGAAAAACTAAGAAAACCAAGCCTAAAAATGCTAGAATCTCTCTTCAAACTACCCTAGGGGCAGCTGGACCAACCAGGAGCGAATCTAAGAACAAGGCAGAAACTGGAGGTGCCCAGTGTCAAAGACGGACCAGCTACCTGCACAGAATGGCTCCTGCTCAGTGAACGGTACTGCTTCTCTTGGGCATTTGAGGAGGGGCTGGGAGCACGCAGTATACATAAATACTAAATTTCCCCTCCTTTGGCCATATCTACACCACTACTAGATATTCCTGCTGCAGAAGCAGCTACACCAGAAGGAGGGCTGGAAACACTGGACCCTCCCATGTTCACAGCAGAGAGAAGCACACAGCCTTCTACTGTTTGTAATGATCTGCCTGCAGTCCACACACCACCCTAAACTGGCCAACAGTACCATTTCCGGAGCTTGCTACAACAGACAGCCCCTGAGGATAGTATCTGTCGTGTCCAAAGCAACATGGCCCCTTAGTTCTAAATTTATTCATGGGCCATTCTGGGTTCAAACAGCAGCAGCAGCAAACAGACGGCAGCATGTGTGGTAGGCAGAATTCTCAGATGGCTGACCCTGATACAAGCCCCTAGCTATTCAAACACAAACTTAGGTATTGTTGTGATCAGGGGACCTTAAAATAGAGAGATTATCCAGGTAAGACAGGAGGCATTTAAAAGCAACTAAAGCAATGAGTCTTCAGCTGGTGCCACAAGAAAAAGTCAGAGACAAAGCGTGAGAAAGGCTGGAGGCAACAGGATTGAATGTACCATCGCTGGCTTGAAGACAGAGAGGCAAGGTACAAGGAATCCAGGCCACCTCTAGAAGCTGAAAGATGTCCCCAGCTGACAGCCAGCCAGAAATAGGAATTCTAGTCCTAGAACCTGAATTCTGCCAACAATCTGAATGAGCTAGTTCATTCTTTGCCAGAGCCCAGCTGGCATCAGCCTTGTGAGACTCTAAGACTAGAAACCAGTCAAGCCCACCAGAACCTCCAACCTAGAGAATGGAGAGGATACATGGGTATTGTTCTCAACTGCTAAGTTTGTGTTCATTTCTTTTTTTTTTTAAGATTTTATTTATTTATTTGACAGAGAGATCACAAGTAGGCAGAGAGGCAGGCAGAGAGGGGGGGGGGGAAGCAGGCTCCCCACCGAGCAGAGAGCCCAATGTGGGGCTCGATCCCAGGACCCTGAGATCATGACCTGAGCCAAAGGCAGAAGCTTAACCCACTGAACCACCCAGGTCCCCCAGTTTGTGTGTTCATTTCTTATGCATAACAAAAATTAACAGCTATGCAAAGTTCTCAGTAAGTGGAATGCCATCGTTCCAAACAGCCTGGCCTCCTGCCATGTTAGGCTTACATCTCCACATCTTCCCACACCCCCAGTCATGACAGCATAGACTTCCTCTAGTCCCTTTCCCCCGAAAAAGAAAGGGTACAAAGATTGGGGAGAGAAAGATCTTTCCTTACTTCGAATTACCTGCAGCCCCCAGGTGGAAAATACCGTTTGGAATCCTCGTAGAAAGAATTAGATCTTTTCTTTCCTACCAAGTGTGGCCCCATACACCTACCAAATGTAGACTCTTATAGTTGTCCGACCGTTCCTGCATGTCCTTGCTCGGGAGGCCTTTCCCTGGGCCCTTTGTCCTAATGGTGCTCCCAGCAAGCAGTCCTGAGGGATGCAGTAATGTCCCCATCTGGAAGAAAGAGCAGGCCTGCTGGAAGAAGAGGAGTCCCCGAGTGTACAAACTCCTCAGCCACGGGGCAAGCCCACTGCATGCTCGGCATCGCCCTGCCCCCCACCCCTGCCTCACGTCGTCACTCTGGGACTTGGGGGACAAGGGAATCCGATCCAAACATGAGGTTCATGCTGCTTGCTGTGCTCCAACTACAAAGTTCTCTATCTCGGACCTAAGATCCGCAGGTCTTCCGCTAGCATCCATGGGGCAGTAACCATCTGACTTAGGAGCTTGCAAGTCGGGTCCAATTCCAGACTCTGACACTATTACATGCAGCACTTTAAATCAGTACATCTACTGTCTTTACATTATAAACTTCAAAGGGATAAAATACCCTCCATGGATTTTCTTAAGAATTTAATAAAATCCATATTGCAGAGCTACCATGAGGATAAAATAAGAAAATGTACCGCACACCTTAGATAGAGAAAATATCCAATAACTTTAATGGACCCCTGCCCTCCCCAGGCACTCCTCGCCCCACACACACATACGATGAGCCAGACAGGGGGGCGACACCTGCCTCCAAGATGTCAGTCCATTCAGAAGACGAGGTGCACCAGTGAGCTTCACAGACCGATCCTGACACGTGCGAGCAGTGCACGTTGCCCTGTGTTATCTCAGTGATCCTACACAGAAACCGAAGCTCAGCGCATCAGCCCTCACAGGAAGAACGGTGACAGGCTCCACGTGCCAGAAGCCCAGGGATGCAGCTGGGAGGTTGTTCTAGCAGCACAACTGTGTCCTGAAGGCATACGTGTTATCAGGTGAGCCAAGGGTGCACTCGGCATGACTGGGCCTCCTGAGGAATGTCAGTGCCACCGCAAAAACAGCTAGAAGCCACATGATACAGAGATGTTTTTTCTTCGAATATTCTGATTTTTTTTTTTAATGGAAAGTTAAGAAATCCTTAATGTAAGAGCATAACCTGTCCTGGATGAATTTGGACTTGGTCCTGTTGGGTGTCCGTGGCAGTTTCTGCTTTGCTTGTAGGCATTGGGGCCTTATCTGGTGAGAGTATCACTTGAGCGTCTTGCTAAGGTTGGAGAAACCGATGCCAACACAGGTCATCAGCACTTTATCCCCACCCTTGAGCTCTTCACCACATGGCTTGGTTTCAATTTTAAACATAATCTGGAAAAAGCTCTTCAAATGCCGCAAAAATTCTATCCTAAAAAGGAAAAAACAAACAAACAAAAAACAAAAACAAAAAATGAGGGAGGGGTGAAAAAGGAATTCCATTTTCAAAAAAAAGTTCTCCTTCCCCCATCTAGAACCCAAGCCTTTACTTTTCACAGATCAAGAATATCTAAAATTAAGAACGTCTCAATCAAAGCTCATTAAATAGTATTTATTCACAGCCTGCCATTTTCCAAAGTGTATTTGGACAGCCTATGGAGATGCAAACAATATAAGATAAATTAGATTTTTAAAGGTCCGAGGTTAGTACAGGACACGTAAGTCATCTGGCCCCATGCCAGTCGAGTAGACATAAATACAGCGTTAGTCTTTGAGACTAACATGCAGAGAGATACACATGCACTCCCGTGACTCATAGCATCACGCCGGACAACCAAGCAGAGGCCAAAACTGACAGTGTCTCTCTTCACTCCTCAACTTCAATATAACCCTTCCATTCACTCCACACACATTTACTGAGTGTGTACGTTGTACCAAGAACCGTGCTTGGTGCTAGGGATGTTGCAGTCAACAAAAAAATCCCTTCTCTCAGGGAGTTGTCAATGTAGTGGGGTAGACAAGTTAAATACTCTTTAACTGTGGAAATTTAAAGAAAGGAAACAAGGCAAGGGGGTGGGAAGAAATGTGGGTACAACATGTTTGCATGTATACGGCCGGCCACATTAAACTAGGTGGCCAGGGAGGAGCTCACAGTAAATGTGACACGGAATTTCATAGGGCTGTTTCTCGTCATCTCCTTTAAGACAGAATGATGGCTTCATCTCAACAGTACCTTAGGAACAGCAATTCCATGGAAAGGCCAAGGGACAGGTAAGCAGGCTTCTACTGGTCTGCCCTAGCAGATGCAGCATCTTCCCAGCTGGCCTTGACCATAAGACTCACCTGGAGAGTTCATTAAACACCCAAGTTCCCGAAGGTTCTATTCAACTAACAACTGGTAGGGAGCAAGGGCCCACATAGTAGAGCCTGGAAGCACAGGCCAACACAAAGTCAGCCCTTCCCCACCCCTTACAGGCCCTGTCTCCCTAATGCACGAGGACCAGAAATCTATTCTTAACAAGGACCCTGGTGACTTTTTTTTTTTTTAAGATTTTATTTATTTATTTGACTGAGAAAGAGAAAGTGAACAAAACCAGGGAGAGTGACAGAGGGAGAAGTAGGCTTCCCACTGAGCAGGGAGCCTGATGCGGGGCTCCATCCCAGGATCCCAGGATCATGACCTGAGCTGAAGGCAGACGCTTCACTGACAGAGCCACCCAGGCGCCCCTCCCTGGTGATTCTTAATCAGGCAAGTTTGGGGACACCAGTTTAGTAAGAAGACATGGTCTGCATCTCAGTGATGAAGTATCCAGCGAACATGTGTCCTACGGCCTCCCAACTGAACTGTCCAAACTCCCGACCCTAGCCAGGTGGTTCTAACCCTGCCTACACGTGGAATTACCAGAGCAGCTTTCAAAATACGGATTCTAGACATAAAGACCAATGGGAAAGAGTTGAGAGTCAAGAAATAAACCCACACATTTATGGTGAACTGACTTTCAAAAGGGGTACGAAGTAATTCAAAGGTGAAATAATAGTCTTTTCAACAAATGCTGCTGGGACAGCCCCGTGTGCAGAAAGATGAAGCTGGGCCCCTTCCTCGCATCATACACAAAAATTAACTCAAGATGGATTAAGGGCCTCAGTTTAACAGCTAACACATGAAACTCACAGAAGAAAACACAGGAGAAAATCCTCATGATCTTGGGCTGGACACTGGTTTCTTACATACATCATCAGAAGCAGAGTGATAAAAGTAAAAACATAAATTGCACTTCATCAAAATTAAAATCTTATTTTTTAAGGTTTTATTTATTTATTTGACAGAGAGAGACACAGTGAGAGAAGGAATGCAAACTAGGGGAGTGGGAGAGGGAGAAGCAGGCTTCCAGCAGAGCAGAGAGCCTGATGCGGGGCTCCATCCTAGCACCCTGGAACCATGACCTGAGCTGAAGGCAAACGCTTAATGACTGAGCCACCCAGGCATCCCTTTCAAAATTAAAATCTTTTGTGCATCCGAGGACATTATCAAGAAAGTAAAAAGACAATTCCCAGGATGGAAAAAAATAATATTTGCAAATCATGTATCTGATAAGGGTCTGGTATTGAGAATATAAAGAAATCTTACAACTGAGTAATTAAAAAAACCCAAATAATCCAAGATGGGCAAAGGATTTGAATAGATATTTCTCCAAAGACATACAAATAGCTAATAAGCACATAAAAAGACGCTCAACATTGTTAGTCATTTTAGGGAAATGAAAATCAAAACGACTAGAAGATCCCATTTCACACCCCACAGGATGGCCACAATCGAACAGAGAGCCCTCCCGTGTCTGGGTGAGGAAGTGAAGCAGTCAGTCACCTCGGCACTGCTGGCTGGAACGTTAATCCGGCGTGGCCCTGTGGACAACCGTCCGGCAGTTAAGTCTTCAGTAAGGACATCCCACATGACCCAGTGATTACCCTTGCAGGTACAAACAACCACAGAGAAGTGGAACACACCCACACAAGAGCTGGACACGAATGCCGGTGATAGCATTATTCGTAACAGCCAAAAAAGTAGGAATAACCCAAATGCCCGTCAACTGATGAATGGATGAACAAGAGGCGGCGTGTCTCTACAATGGAGTATTATTTGGCCTTGAAAAAGAGCACAGTATGGACACACGCCACAGCACGGATGAACTCTGAAAACATCGTGCTCAAAGCCGCCAGTCACGAAAGACCACATATTGTATGAAATGGCCAGAACAGGCAAACAACAGAGGCAGAAAGCAGATTAGTGGTTGCCCAGGGCTGGGGGGGAGCAGGAAAGATGGGGAACAACCGTGAATGGGCGAAGAGTTTCTTTCCGCGGTGGTAAACACGTTCTAAAATTAGGGCTGTTCTGAAACCGTGGTTATGGTTACACAACTTTGGGAGTATAGAGAAAACCATTGAATTGTACACTTTATTTTTTTTAGGATTTACTTATTTGTTTTAGAGAGAGAGCACACACGGACACGTGCATGCACCGGTGGGGGAGGGGCAGAGGAAGACAATCTCCAGCAGACTCCCCGTTAAGCGGGGAGCCTGATGTGGGGCTCAATCTCATGACCCTGAGATCACGACCTGAGCTAAAACCATGAGTCAGACACTTAACTGACTGAGCCATCTAGGCACCCCTGAACTGTACACTTTAAATGGGTAAACTGTGTGGTAGGTGAATTATATCTCAATATAGCTGTTCAAGGGGTACCTGGGTGGCTCAGTTGGTAAAGCGACAGCCTTTGGTTCAGGTCATGATCCTGGAATCCCAGGATCGTGTCCCGCATCGAGCTCCCTGCTCAGCAGGGAGTCTGCTTCTCCCTCTGACCCTTACCCCCATGCTCTCTCTCTCTCTCACTCATTCTCTATCTCAAATAAATAAATAAAATCTTAAAAAAAAAAAGAAGCATTTAAAAAAAATACAGCTGTTCAAAAAAAATACAATATTCGTGAAATTCCCAAAGTACTGGCCTAGTACTAGGCCTGGCTAACAGCCTCACACAGTATATATCCAAGTGAGCACAAAGCCTACTGTGGTGAATTTCGCACCCCTCCTGTCTGTCTGTCCTTCAGTCTACAAATGAGGGAAAGGGGGTGGGACAACTCCTCAGCCAGTCTGGCCGACATGACCGGCACCTCAGGGACAAAGGGAAGAAACAGTTAACTGCGCTGGGAAGCAGTTCTCCTGCGTGGGGCACGCTGGCCCAGAAGTCCCTTGCTTCTCTGCTCTCTCTTCACCCCCATCTTTAAAGTAACCTCCCGTTTGGCAACTCTCCTACGAAAGCCTCCTCGGCCAGCAGGCTCTCTGGTTTCCACGGTACGCCTGGCTCAGCTCGTGGTGTCTAAGTAATGCTCCTGCAGAGCTGTGTCGCCACTGCCCTCTGAGCCTCTGGTAAAGCGCCCCCAGGACACAGCCCGCGTCTGCAGCGAAAGCTCACGCCCCCGCCCATGCCCTACCAGCTGCATGAGGCCTGGAAGGGGGCTCGGGAGCCACCGCTGCCTTTGACAAGTGGCATCCTTGCTCTCAGCTTGAAGGGAAGCCCGTTTTTCCCCTGTGGGCGTCCCCGCCCTCCTCACCAACCGAAATGGCCAGTTTCTTGCTCTCCGTCCCAGGCCCACCACGTCCCCCACCCTGTCCCAGAAGAGAAAACAAACACATCGAACCCGCAGATAAACACTCGACATCTGCAGGCAGCAAGGCAGGCGGCGGCAGCCGTCTCACCACTTGTCTGTGTTCCGAGGAGCGCACGGCCTGTTCGGTGGCCGCCTGAGCCCTCGCACCGGCCCAGGGCGCGCTCTGCTCCCGCCGCCTCCCCAGCCTGTGGTGTGGTGAATCGCTGGACTGTGCTGGAAAACCCAGATGCCCTCGGCAGCTGGCAGAAGCCCCGAGGGGCCTCCGCGCGCCCCTGAGCTTCTGGCGCAGGCCGGGGAAACACGGGCCCACATATTTGCAGCCTCAGGTGTTTGTAGCAAAAGCAAAGTCGGATCCACGTCCTACAAGATGTTCCGCCAGCCCCTCTGCCTGTCTGAGGAGGCCTGCATGAAGGGGCCGCGGGGAGGCTTCAGAATGGCTTCCCCAGAAGCTGCTTCTCCAGAAGCCGAGAAATAACCAGATGGTGTTAAATCCTAACCATCTCCTGTGGGAATTCAGTAAGTCACGTCCGCGCGGACCTGCGCCCTTCACCACGCATAGCTGTGCGGCTGCGGCTGTGCCTCCTGGGGCAGGATGCCCCCCTTCCCTCTCTCCCCAGCACCACCCGGCAGAATCACACCTCTTGCACACAAGCACAGGGCCACACAGAAGAGGGGCTGTGGCCCGCTGCCGGCAGCTCTGCCGCTCGGTGGGGCACTGGGACCACCTGCAGGGTGTACTGGGCGGCTCTGCAGACCCACCGTTTTAGACAACTGGAATTCTCTCTACACGACTCCTGTGTGAAGGATTTGAACTCCTGACTTAGACAACTGTACAGTGAGCTTTTTGGTTGTTGCTCAGGAAAAAGTGAGGATTTATTTTCAGGAAAAAACAAAACCAAAAACAATAATACTTTTGTAGAAAAAGACTTTCCTATGAAAGCCTTTAGTCCATCTGACAAATATGTTTCAGAGACTACTGGTGCAGAGAGATCATTTTTCCTGTGTATTTTCAAAGGGTGGTTTCCCACTACCACTGTTGGTCAACAGGTGAAGTCCACTGGGCTCATGGGCACCTGCCCGTTGAACCCCAACTGCCTGCAACTTGCCACACGGCCCACCCCACCCCTTAGACACCAGCCCCCCTCACCAGGTCACCCTTCTGAAGTCTGACACAGCGGGGTTGCCAGGATCACGAGAGAGGCCTCTGTGTGGCAGCTCCACAGACAAAAACCTGACCGAGAGTCCTGCCTCCTGCATCACCAAGTCACTTAGAAATTAGGGTTACCTGCTTCTCAGGCCTAAGGTGTTGCTCTGGAAGTTGAGGGGAAATTTTCAGGGGTAGGAAGAGAATCTGTTCAATGGGACCCCACAGTCATGACAGACCAGCTTTTAAAAATATAGACAGGTGGTGCTTTTTCTGCCCAACAGTGGCTTTCCCAAAACCTGTTGACCTCTATTCCAAGAATGAATGTTCACAGCAAGTTCTCCGCCAAACCTGGCTACCTCACATCTCCCCCAGCCCGACTCTCTGCCTCCTGCCACCTTTACAACTGAATTTAACTACTTCACTCTTTTCATCTGAAAAATAAGGATATCCCTGGCTTTTCCCCCATGCCAAATACATTCTGGGGTACAAAGAGCACAAGAGAAGGGACGGGGCTTTGCAGGACTTCCTGCACGCCCCAGAGGTAAGGTAGAGCAGGCCGCACTAGCCTGCAGAGAGCAGCTAAGCAAATGAGCCCAAACCGCCGGGGGCTCCCTCATTTGGTCTCCCGCAGCTGTGCTGCAGACTGGGGGAGCCGACGGCCCCGATCAGCCAGTGAACAAGGACACTGGGCTCTCTCTCCCCAGCACTTCACAAGCAGAGGAAAAAGGTCATTAATTAAAGTGAGAGGGGAAAAAACAAAGTGGCATGGTTTATTTTAGACTTCTAACTAAAGATAGAAGGAGATCATTTTACAGCAGAATTTGAAGCGAGGGCTCTGACAAGAGGCAGCAGGGAGGTGCCTGGGGCCCAGAGACGTGGACGGAATCCCACTCTTACACAAGAGCACAGCGCGTCAGGGAAGCAGGGACTCTGGACGAGCCTGTCTGGGTCAGAACCCCACTGGCTGATCTGTGTGTCCCCAGGGCACAGGACTTGACCTCTCCAGCCTCAACCCCCCTCAATTGGAAAATGGGAGCATGAGCTCCTTCTTGCCTTTATCGCCCCCACAGGGTCAACATGAAAACTACATGAGTTCGTATTTTTAAAGCACCTAGACATCTGGACAACAGTACACACCGTAAGTGTTCATTAAATAAACCGAGCCTGCAGAATTCTTAGGAATCACCAAAAAAAAAAAACAAAAACCAAAAAAAAAGTGCAGCGTGTTTAGTAACATAACTGCAGGTGGCTTGTCACAATGAATACAGATTTAGAGAGAGCTGAGCAGACAATTTACAGTGACTTCAGGTCCGAGAACACCGGAAACAAGTTTCCCAGGCCTCCTGCTGTCCACAGTGACCTTACCAGGAGGCTGGACTTCCCAGGCCGAGCGGACGCCCTCAGCTCCTGGCATCAACTGAGCTCTGTGAGGGCCACTACACGGCTAGGAGGGCTGAGTGCTCGACCTCTTTCAAGCCTCCTTATATCTCCACAAACCCATGACTTCAGGACCATCACCATGTCTACTGAAGAGACAGAAGCTCAGGGTGCCCAGTGCCTGGTCCACACTGTGTCCCGAGCTCTGGGGCAGAGCCGCACCTGAAATCCAGAGGACTTGATGCCTACACAAAAGCAGAATGCAGCACGCTCTGGGACCGCAGCCTCTAGTCATGAACAATTTCCCCAAGTGCTAATTACGATGCTCATTAATATTTACTCTTCTTGTTCACCCTGCCTTTAAATAAAGTGTAAATCCTTCCCTGAACTCTGAAGTTAAGCTTTTTGAGGGGAAGGCAGAGCTACTTTCACCAACTGTAACAATCTAAAACTCAATAAATTCAACAAAAATAGATTATACATACTAGCATGCCATTTAATACTATTTTATTCTACTGAAAAAAAAAATCTCTCTGACCTTCCTGAAGAACTTCACACAGATAGACTTACTTTCTCAAGTAACACAGAAAACCACCAACAGCAATCTCCTGAAATAAAACAGAGAGAGGAGGAAAAGAAGGGAAGAACATAGAGACCCTTATTTTCCAGAAGGATTTGAAAGCAACACTGCATGGGAAAAAAAAAAAAAATCCTTAATCCCAGTGCCCTGTAAACAGATATTGGAAAAGCTATTTATAAAACTCAAAATGTGCCAAGTGCCAGAATACACTTCTTTAAACGAAGGTTCTGGTTTTTGTCAGAAATCAGGTTTCAGAAAACAAATTTTTATGACTTTAACAGCTCATTAAAGTAGTGTGACAGTTTGATCTCAAAAGCTCCTGAATCTGATTACAATAAACTGCTCCCCCCAAGTATGATCGTCTTGATTATGGATTCTGTCCCTTTTCACCCTTAATTGTTCACAAATCCTATGTCAACTTCGCTTACCAGGTCCCTCAATGACATATACTTCTTCCCACCTTTGCCTCTTCATCACTTTGGGCCACTGGAGCCTTCTATTATGACAAAGCAAAGAGGGTCCCAATCAGATCCAGCTTCAAAAATAAAGTCCCTTGCCCCCACCCTTGTGCTAGTTTACCAAAAAGAAGGTAGGCTGTCCCCTCCCTTACACGAAGCCTGGGAGGCAGGTAATCCAGAGGATAAATGTCCTGTAAAGCCCAGCCCCAAGCCTCAAAACACATAATTTTGCAATGCGTCCTACTCTTCTAAAGCTCCAGTCAGAGCAGACCACCTTGTTTTCCCAAGAGATATAATTTAGGCAAGGTCTCTGGAAGATAGGACACTGTGATTAATATTTGGTGCAGAGGGAGTCAAAGACACAGAAACTTTTAAAAATGTTCAGTTACATCTTGACCATCTCCACAGGGGTGGCTGACTTAAAAAGGTTATAAAGGCCTTGGACCCAAACTGGGGGGAAAAAAAAAATCTCCAAAAGCAAAAAAGAAAAAAAAAACTGTCAAGGAAAAATAAAAATATACATTCCATTTTTCACATAATGTTCTGCCAAACCCCATGCCCCACGACCACACGTTTCTAGACACAGCCTCATGCTGTGCGAGCAGTCAGGCCCTCGGAGGCCCCAGAGCAGAGGATGGGAAGCCACCGCCATGAGAGCCACTAACCAGCTAAAGGGGCCTCGGCGGGCCCAGACTATCGGCCACAGCCCGCAAACTCTCCACAGGAAGCCAGTCTTTGCACTCAGGGTGCTGTGCTCCCAGCCTTGAGCCCCCTCTCTAAGTGCCTGAGTTACAAAGTCTATATTAGCAGTGTTGACTCCTGGTGCCAGAGTGCCATTTACTCAATTTCCGGTCTCCCATGCTGTGAAATACTTTACAAGAGCTATCAGGAGACAGTGTGGTCCTCACCACTCTCCTGCTTATCAGCCCCCCGCTCTGTTAACAGAATGTACTCTTTTCCAGTTCCTGTTCCAAAACAATCTGCCACCACCAATCAAAAAAACAAACAAACAAACAAACAAAAAAAACCCTCCATTAGACTCTCCCCCAGTCCCCTGATCTCCCCAGCCGTGGCGGGGCACGCCCCTCTCCCAAGGTGATGGCACCACCATTCTTCAGTTATCACAGTACTGTACCTTTCAGATAGACAGCATCGGTACCATGATAACCGAAAAAGGACAGTTCAGTCTCAGATCTACCTGAAGATCTCTGCCCACACAAGGCCCACTCAGCCCACTCCCGCCCACAGATGACCACATAAGGGTGTTAGGTAGATACACACGCACTCACATACACACAGAGGTCAGTGCTCAAAGGCTGTTGCTATCAATGGGAAATGCTTCTTCTACTTGGCTGTGTATCATTTAAGTCTTGTTTATCACTAGGTCTGAGCTGCTCTTTTCAGTGAATGCTTGCTCTCATGCCTCAGCGGTCAACTTCGGACAACAGCCTGGCCTCAAACTCACCTCTCTAATTTCCCCGCTAGTCCAGCAGCAGGACTATGAACTTTGCCTCCTCCTTCATCTTTCCAGCCAGCTCACACCCTATCATCTTGGACAAAAAGACAGTCCTCTTTGTCACAGTGAAGGAAAAGAGGGATTTAAAAAACTAACAACAAAATCCAACCTATAACAGAACCAGGAGTTTACCTCCAAAATGGAAACAAAATCTAAAGCTCACACAGGAGAACTGCCCAGTATTTGTCACGTAACGGATGACGTGAGAATGACAATGACAGACGGGAATGGTGAAGCTACAAGAAATATTGGAAGCAAAATCCTTGCTAAACACCAGGTTTAGGGTGACAGCCTCCGGCTCTCTAACCATCAGTACAAGCAGGTGTTCACAGAGACGAGCTGCGTGAGGCCCAACACCTGGGTCGTTCTGAGCACCTGGAAGTTTAAACCAGACAGCACAGTGAGGCTGAGGGGAACCACTCACGTGTAGGGAGACAGCGGTCCGAGGAGGACTTTGGAAACATCCTGCTGTCCAAGGGTCATGAGCAACAGAGCTAGGCTCTGATTGGTAGAGTCCACACATCCACCCTGTAAACACAAACACTTTAAAGATTAATCATTGTACCAACCAGAAAATGGAAAATCCAACGAAACAGAAGGAAGGAAATAACCGCACAGCCCAGAGCATCAGAACCACAGAAACGCAGACTACAGAGTTCAAGTGGTAATAAAACAGAGGGCCGGTCCTTTAAGAGTAACCCTTATACCAACTAACGTTAGGGCATGAAACGAACAGCTTAATAAAAACACCGGTAATCACGGAGCCCATGCGTTTACTGAGCCGTATCCAGTGAAAAATGAGACGTTGTCTTTGTAAGGAAAGCAGTGGCAGGACATACAAGCAGAAACACGTAATCAGCTCTAGGCAACGTACAGTTCGCTACCCAGGGCTACGCGAATGCGGCCCCTCTTTATGTGACCGGTCCTGAAGCTGATTTGGCGTGAATGGACCATCATCCAGGGGTCTCACCAACGCACACATTCTGTTACACTCAGAAACTGCTGGCCTGTTCCAGGAGCTTCTCATCTCTCTCCCCGTGTGCTTTAACACTAGAGAACTGCCACGATCAGTCCCTCCATTCGTACTGTTTGCTTATGCATTACTGCCCCCCACCTTCCCTTCCTTTTCCTTCATAGCAGAACACGGTTGCTTTGACTGCCTTTCTTCTTTCGCTCCTGAATTTCTCCACCGTTTCTGCCATTTTGCTTCGCCGATGCATGCGTCACGGCTTTTGGCATTTATGCCCTTCAAAGTGTTTTTATTTCTCATCACCCTTCCAGGGAGAACTTGATGGAAAACAATTCGAACACCGTGCACAGCGAAAGCAAGATGACCCCGGGTCTCCATGTATTTTGTAAGCATCACGGTGAGACACCCTGTTTCTGGGCGCGGCTCTCCCGGACTGTGAATGGAACGGGTAAGCCCCCCACTGCTGCTTCTGTGGCCATGTCTCGGTCCTCTGGGGTATGTGCAAGGTGGAGAATAAGTCAGTGCTCAGGCGCAGATACCCCTTCTCCACTGTTGGACTTCATTTGTGACAATGGAGTCAGAAAATGAGGGGGTTTATGCTACTGCCACAGCCATTATGAAAACCCACTGCTCCTCCCAAACTCCCGGAGATATTGCAGGACAATATTTATCTTATTTAGCAAATCTTAAGAAGAGTTACAGCTTATATATTTCCATCTAAAAAGGACACCCTGACCCATGGAGAAGAGGAGGCCCAACAACACTATGCCTGCCTTATACAACTTGCTTCCTTCCTCTCCTAACCGCCTAAAGTGAAACTGTTCTCCTCCATCTCTCCTTCTTATCATTGTGCTGCTTTCCTAGCATCCTCACTGCTTTCTCGTATGTGCTGGGCCAGTATTTTAGTGCCATCGATTTGCTGGGGTCTGTGTACAGGCTGCCACAGAAGGAGCAGTGGAGTCACCGCCAAGGCACAGGGCGCAGTCCCTGTTCTAAGTGGTTTGGCCCTTACTGCGAAGATGAGACAGGAGCAGGCACAGACAATTCAGGAAGAACCAGCACTACACAGTCGTTGGGGGATATGGGTCCTGGGGCTTCCAAGGCGGCAGGAGCAGGCGGTCATTCAGCTGGCACCAGAGGGAGACTCTGGGGATGGTGGCCTGAGGGGACCCCAGAGAGAAGGGCAGGAGGACGGGGGACACAGGACCCAGGACCCAGGGCCAGCAAGGAGCAGCCAGGGCTAGTTGAAAACTGGCCACATCCTGTCTGTGGAGGAGATGGATGAGAAAATGTCGGGAGAAAGGAAGGACAGACTGAGGCAGGCATTTTCTAACCGGGCCACAGGTTTTGCCTTTATCTTGGGGAAGTGAGAAGCCGGAGGTCTCTGAACAGAAATCAGTGAAAAGAGGAGATCAGTGTCTCGGGGAGATCTGAACAGAAGAGATGTTAGAGAGGAGGGTGGAAGGAAGGAGCAGCAGATGGGGCAACAGAAGATGGGTGAGAAAGGCAGCTCGAGAGAGCCTGCCCCAGAATCAAGGAGGCTCGGTAACTGAGGAGATGCCGATGGACTGAGGGATCAGAGAAGAGGATGAACACTTTGATAAAAAATAAGCAGTACCCTCAAAGGGATGGATTTTTGTTACTCATTTAAATCATGTCACATCGCACACCTAGGAAAAATGATTCACAGGGTCGCCTGGGGAGCTCAGTTGGTTTAGTGTCTGACTCTTGATTTCAGCTCAGGTCGTGATCTCAGGGTCGTGAGATCCAGCCCCACATCTGGGCTCTGTGCTCATCAGGGGGTCTGCTTGTCCCTCCCCTCCCTCTCCCACCCCCTGCTTGCACATGCACTCACTCTCTAATAAATAAAATCTTAAAAATAATGACTCATAAAAGCATAAAGCATTTTCATCCTTTTAAAACTTAAAGATCACAGACATACAAAGGATGTTTTCTTAGTGATTAAAAACAAAGGCAGAAAAGCTGGTCCAGGCACAAGAAAATAGTATAAAACAGAACTTAACTGGAGTGTAAACAAAAATAAAATAACCTAATGCAGACTGTTTTCTCTCTTGGGGACTGATGGGCCGTGGCTGCGCTTTCACCCAGAGGCTTTTAATCCCCTCTTTACAGGGAGACAAAACTTGCACACTCCAGCTGTGCCCGTGGGCTCCCACGGGGCTGTTCTATGACGCGATGCTCCCAATGCCCCCAGGTCCACTGGAAAGAGATAGAAGCACCCTCCCAGTCAGGGAGAGGGCCTGCCAGCCACCACAGGACCTAGGAAGGGACACCTGCTCACGTCAACAGGGACTGAGGGGTACGGGTAAAACACTCAGTCTTTCCTCATACAAACCTAGATGACTAACTTCCTGAACTGAGTAACGGGAAGCACGAGCTCTTGATCATTTACTCCCAGCTTCCGGTTACTGCCCGTCTTTCAAAAATCACCGAGTTTAGCACCATCGGGCTGACTGAGCACCCAAAGAGCTGAGGCCAGACCTGAGTGCACGCCTCTGACACGGTGTCTCCTTCCTCACTACTTCCCAGTTGAACGGGGAGTACAGGGGCCGAGGCACTCCAAGGAAGACACACCTACAGGTTCTCTGTCTTCATCTTAATGAGAGGGACATGAAATAAAGCCACTTAAGACCTGCAAATCCTAAGCAATTTGAAAACAGTTCATTCTTACTTGTTCCACCTTGTGACCAATCACATATTTTCAAGAATGCGGACTTAGATCAGGCGAGTAGACTGTTTATAAGCTGTCTTCCCCAGTACGGCCTGTACAGGGATCCCATGACCCAGCCATCACCCTACCACAGTGATCACTGACAGTGGCAAAAGGAAGTGAATGGGAAAAAAAAAAAAAAATCACCACTGTACCCACCTTACTGGTTTATTTCACTGGGCTCCCATGTGATTTTTGTTGCTTTCACCAGGGCAAAACTTCCCTGGGGGACTCTAGGAAGGACCCACAGAACGGTCTAGTAACCCAGAATACACACACAGACAAATGTGGAGATGAAAGGCTCTTGAGCTAAATAGAAAAGACAAATACCGTACACCATCCAGTAACAAACCATCCAGAGGACAGCTCTCACAGGTACTCAGTTCGAGAACATGGGGACATGTCTACACGGCAGAGAAGTGAACATCCCACAAAGCCTAAACTGGATTCTGCATGCCAAGGGGAAAGTTTCAGCTTCCAGATGTGGAACCAAAGCAGAAGACAGTGCAGAATAACAGAAACCTTGGAGCTGCACCCATGACGCTCACCTCCCCAAGCTTATGGACCTTATAGAGTATTTTCAGGAAGCTTCCTCTTATTTTCTCCAGCCATCATTCTTACTTCCCTTCTAATTTCTTCCTTGCTTCTTTTAGGCCAGCTCAACTGCCTTTAGGACACAGTAAGTGTGTGCGTGCGCACATGCACATTGCTTGCACGGACCGACAGAGAGAAGACCCTGGCTACTGAAAAGGACAGGCTGGTCTAGGCAGGTCTGAGCCGTTTCCCACAGCAGAGCTGCAGAAGCAAAATGGCAAGTGGTGAAGTCCTGTCTCTTGCTGCTTTCGGATCTTTCCAAGCCTCTACCGTGTGCCAGTGCAGGACTGCCTTCCCCAGATGTTGTTAGGGGCTCCAGAGCACACTGCAAAACCTAGCCTAGCAATATGCTTTTCTACCTGAACTGTCACATACAAATCCAGATTTCTAGCTTCTCTTAAAAAATCTGGAAACAGTGAGACTCCACTCCCCTACGGCAGGGACTTGGGGAGCTGAGAGATGGTGCCTCTGCTGGTCAGGGCAGTGTGTGCTCTTCAACAGGCCAATCCCCACCAAACCGGCTTCATTTTTTTACCCTCTCTCTCTTGTATGACTGTCTAGTTCCTTCCTCTCCCCATTAAATTTACCTGCCCTGTTTCCCAAACCAGTGTGGCTGGATCTCTCTGCTCACGGACTAGCTTACCTAATCCACTCAAGTAGTTAATGCTAAATTGCCAAATGGGTAGGAACAAATAAACTCCTTGGCTTAAGCCCTTGGAAGGGAAGAAAGTTGCTAAGGAATAAAAGTGAGAGACAATGAACCACTTCCGGATGGCTTCACTCCCAGACCTGCAGAGGGGGAGGACATACCCTATAGATCTCCTCGAGCAGCAGCTTGGCACAGTTCCTGCCGAGGTCCTCCGGAAGCACCGCCGCGCCCTGGCCCTGGGGGTTGGAGGCCAGTTCAGCACTGAGGAAGGTGCCATTGGTGGTCTCGGCAACCAGTGACAACCCAAAGCCTGGAGACCTGGGGATTCAAAGGCACACACATGAGCTGGGTTCATAAAGCGGGGTGTGGGGGGGTTCACATTCGCCAGCAAAAGGAAGAGAAGACAAGTATCTTTTTGATGGCATTCTGTTTGGCCACACCAAGCCTTCCTAGAGTTCCTACTAGCTTATACCAGAAAATAGAAATGACTGAGTGAGAGCATCAGG
The DNA here is from genome assembly GCF_010015895.1 of Lontra canadensis. Taxonomy (NCBI): domain Eukaryota; kingdom Metazoa; phylum Chordata; class Mammalia; order Carnivora; family Mustelidae; genus Lontra; species Lontra canadensis. The sequence goes on from NW_022631025.1 coordinate 5,076,146, forward strand.
GCAGAACCAAAGACTGAGCAAGTCTGTACGGCTCTTCCCCTCGGCCCTGCCTTCCTTCCCCCAACGTCTACACTGTGAAAGGTCCTACTGTGCGAGTTTGGAATGATCGACATATAAAGTAACATTAACAAGGGTTACCAGATACTGAGCACCTACTTATCGCCAGTTTCTGAGCTAGGGGCTTTGACACCACAACTCTGCAGAGTAAATATTACCACTCTCATTTTACAAATGAGAAATTAAGCAACCAGCACAAAGCCCACACAGCTAGAAAGTGACTGGGATGCATTTCAAACACAGGTCTTCCAGAGTTTCCAGTACTCCACCACAGTACTCAGCCATCAACCAGTCCAGAAGGCATGAGCGGCTGGAGGCCACCAATGACAGCTCTTCTTCCGAAATACCAGGCTGTTCCCCCTGGCATGAAAGTTACCACACAAGCCAGAACGGGCCTATAGACTTTTTCTGAAGATGTCTTTCATTCAGAATTCATTCCTCTAACCAGTGAGTGAGCTGGCACCACGTTCTCTCCCGCCGTGTTCCTACCATCAACCAGACAGAAGCTAACACCCTTCTTGTCCACGATCACAGCCGACTCATTCACTCATGCATCCAACAAACATTTGGGGGAAAAAGTTTCCATGGCCCAGGACCAGGACCACCACGGTTAACATGGGAGTTCCTGCTCTCACAGAGCTGAGTGACAACCTGACTGGCACAAAATAAAATCAGTTCACGACAATAAAAATCTCCTCTCTGTAACATTTCCAAGTTTGACATCTCAGACATCTACTTTGCCCAGTGCCTTTTAAAAAAATATGTACTTCCGAGCAGTAAACTCCATATGCAATCACTACACACACGTGCCCCCTTTAACACAATTCAACACCCATGTTCCTAAAGCACTACATGTCCAGGACAAAACTAGCCAAAATACCGGTTTCAGAAAAACTATGTACAAAATCCATAATGTTTCAAAATGTACTGTATGAGCTACTTTAGTCAGTCCTTAATTTCCTAAAAAAAAAAAAAAAAAAAGTTGTTTATGCAACCAAGGGTTACAGACACCACCAAGAGAAGGGGGTGAGTGAGAATAAAGGTTCTGGGGTGCTCCGAGTCATGCTTTCCCATCTAACACCCTGCCGCCCAGCCACCACACCAGGGGACAATCTCCAGTTGCCTTTGAGTCAGCTGACCAGGGGGAAGGAGGGCATCCTGCTCAGCAGTCCAGGTGGTGCCACGCAAACATGGAGAATGGAAAACAAAGGGAGGCCGGACCAGGAGATAGGCTGCCATCATTGCTTTCACCCGCTCACTTACAGTTCCCAAGAACTCCTGATTTTTCCATCCATGTGAAATTTTGAGGTGCGTGTAGTTGTTATTACAATAAATTTTGCATTTAATCAAGACTCTTCCATTTAACATTGTATTTGTTTTAGGAAAAAAACAAAGAATACGAGAACACACAGTACAAGAACAAACGAAGCCCTATGTGCTTTATGCCAATTTTCTCCCTCAAGCCTGGGGTATGTGTGTTATCCAGCCTGTTTCAAGTTATGATGACAAAGCAGCTGGTCACCAGGTGACCTCACTGAAGATCTGACTTCGCAGTTTGCAAGTGAAAGCCCCTAAACCTTCCCAATTGGTGGGCACCTGGGTTGCTTAGTCATTAAGCATCTGCCTTTGGCTCAGGTCATGATCCCAGGGTCCTGGGATCGAGCCCCTCGTCGGGCTCCCTGTTCAGCAGGGAGCCTACTTCTTCCTCTCCCTCTGTCCCTCCCCCTGCTTATGTTCCCCCTCTCACTATCTTTGTCAAATAGATAAATAAAATATTTAAAAACAAAAACAAAAACTTCCCAATTGATAAAGGACTAAATTTTTTTGGAAGTCTTGACTGTGAGAATCAAAATGGGACAACAGGCAGCTTTGCGTATGGGTCAGAGTAGACACAGACCACCCAGAACTGCTGCTCCCCAACATTCTAGGCTGTGGCCACACACACACTCTCAGTCTAAGAGTTCACGACACCTCATTACATGGATCCCCCACTGAGTGAGAAGAGGAAAATGCCCACTGTGACTTCATCATTTCCGAACAGAGAAGAGTGAGCACCATTTGTCCTCTGTAACTTGCAGTTGAGAAAACACAAGTCTACGATCACACACTGCCTTCACGTGCCATTTTTTTTAAGTGGGGCTTGGAGCTGATGACCCACAACTCTCCATCATGCCCATGTCCTGATCCACGTATGAGGCTGCTACTCACCCCAGCAAGGATGGGGGTGGACTACACCCCGGGGTCACTGGACTCGATGGCCTTGTGAAAAGCTGCAGCACAGAGGGGGCAGCATGGCCTTCAGGCCAGCTCTGCTTCATGCCTGGACACCCCCACAGAGCCAGAGGCTAGACAGAGAAGGCCTGATGGAGACCAGGCCACTCAGTTGCCGCTGTGACTGCCTACACCCACCATGGCTCTGTAATCGCCTCTCCCCAGAGGAGAGGGGAGAGAAAGGGAAGCGTGAGGAGCGGCATTAGCATCTCGGTGGCACCTACCGTGTGCCAGCCACTGCGTGAAAGCGGTCCCCTAACAACGCCAACATTATGGCTCCCACCACGTGCGCAAGGAAAGCGCTGCTGAGATCTGAGCAGTGCGCCAAAGGTTTGGGACCATCAGCGACCTTTCCAAACCCAGAGGGAGGGCCAGCTCGGCACACATGTCCTTTCCCAACTGTGCCCTCTGACACCCCTACTGCTCTGAACTATGAGCCACCACCATGCTGCTTTAACACGCTCAGCCCTCCTGTGCCTCTCTCCTTCTTTGGCTGAAGTCGAAGGAAAGCACAGACAGAAGGGCTGTGAGAAAGGATGGGTGGTGCTACTACCTAGCAAAAAACTGATTTCTGAGCCCACACCAGTCAATCTCTGACGTTCTCATTTTTAGAAGACACGACCTGCAAGCTTCAGACTGTAAGTGCAATGATACTGTCATTCACACGGAAATGATTCAGCAAAAACAAAAACAAACACAGAAAACCCACACACAAGTAAATTTGGCGAAATAGTCACTGTTGACTACAAGTAGTAGGAACACACAGGTGTTCTCTGTGCTAGCCTTTCAACTTTCTGTATATTTAACATCTTCATAATAAAAAAATTGGTTTTTAATTGCTTCCCCAACTTACTGGTTGCTAAATATACAAGCGAAGCCTAAAGCAAGTATTTTCATTACACAGATCATCATTAACTTTTTATTTTCTAAAGTGAGGTTTTCCACAAAGGCTTTAACTAATCCCAAGTCAAATGTGCAATAACAACTTTCTTTGGCTCTAGGGGTGTCGTTCCCATGATGGAGACAGAAGCCGGCTGGCACAGACCAACAAAGGAGATTTTCCCCTAAACTGTTATTAACTCAGGATGGAAGAACTTGTTTGCTTTAATTTTTTGTGGAAACAGATGGAATTTAAAGCTGGAAGCACCGTTTATTAATAGCTGGGTTTGAACGCCCCCAGGCCAGGATCTGGACCCCTGATCTCCAGCACCGGGCACTGGGATGCTTTCCACGTGAGAGGTGTTCAAGAGATGCTCACTGGTGAATACGGTAATAAGTCGGGAGGACATTAACTCTGAAATCACTCTTCCTCCGGCTGCCGACACAGAGCTGGCGGCTTTCACTGCAGTCAGGACAGGAGTGTGAAAAGGCTTGGTCAGCTGCAGAAATAAGCTCTAGAAACGCACAGACACTTACTTCCCAGAGTTGACTCCTTTCATGTGGTCTGTGTAAATATAGATATCGGGGATAAACTTGTTGAGGATGCTCCTTGCAGAATCCACGACCCGGTTGGCCATCTGCGGTGACACGCGCACGGAGTACCTGTGGTCCGCAGTTAAGGGGGCTGTTCTGCTCGGACGCCAGAGAAAGGTCCATTCTGGTGCTAGCGGCTATTTGTGGAACTGTAATAAAATGCCATTCTAATGCCATTCTATTTTCCAACTGTGTTTAATTGTTTAACTTTGTAATACCTTAACTCGATTTTCAGGTCATTATTTTTATTATTGTATTACGATACAGTTTTTTTATATTATTGTTATAAACAATCACAACAAAAAACACACAGATGTAGAGAGTCGTAAAGTATAAGATAAGAGTTCCAAACCCTGCTCTGGAGTTCCTACCCAATCAAGGCCCCTCCCCTCTCCTAGAAATGCTTCAACTCAATTTCAGAACAAGAGGAGACATGGGCCTGCCTGTCTGGCATGAGCCAGGCTCCCTTTGAAGTTCTCCGACCCTCCTCACTGCTGGAAACAATGGGTCTTTCCCTTGTGGACCTAAGGCCGGAACAGACATCACACTGGGGCTCACCTGGGCCAATCCCAATCCACCCCTAGTCTGTTGACAGGAAAAGCAGAAAAAGATTAGTGAGAGAGAGTACAGTAGCTGATTTATAAAGATCTAAATAGGTTTGTTGTAACTCACAGAGCTTATTTTCAATTATTTAAGTGTCAATTACTCCATTTGTGGATAATACAGGCTCCTGACAACTGCTCCCTTATAATCAAAATATTGATAATTAGCACTTTTACACTGGGGGCGGGGCACCCCCAGAAAGAAAAAGAGGATAATATAAACAACTCATATGAAAAGGCTGGTGGGTTTTTTTCCTCATGCTCATGAGAATCTGCAGTTCCATTAGCCCAGAACCCCCCAGACCCCACGGTCAGTCTGGTCAGCGTTCACCCCCGCCCGGGCACCATCACCCCCGCCACTCACCCAGACTGTCCAAATTCTTCAACCTGAACTGCCTTCCTTCATCCTTCCTTCATTCTCCCCAACACCCTCCAGCCAGCACCAGGCCGTGGTCTCCACCTGACCTTACCGTACATCTCCCTTCACCCATACACGTTGTCCTTGCCCACCAACAAGACCACGCATTCCGTAAGAAGAGGGGCTCTGCTTCCATATGGAGCAGAACTCTCTGGTGACTCTCATACCCTATTTTTATTCTCAGCAATACTCAATAAATATTTGACTTGACTCAAAGGACAAACCTGAAATGAGGAAAGAGCAAAGAGGGATTTTTCAATACACACACAAGGCCCTGTTACATCACCGCCTCTCTGTCCAGAATGTACTTCTGACCACGCAGCTTAGACAAACAGTCCTGGGTCTCATACCCTTTGGACCAGGTGGGTGCTGTCCTTCTGAGCCTGATGCTGCCCACTGTCCTGAGGAGAGCACAGATGTCACTAATCTGACATATAATCCCACAGCAACCACGGCTCCCAAAATTCTTTCAGGTACATTAGCAACTGATTTTATGCTCAGAGTGACCCTGTGGGCCAGGGCCATGGATTCCTACTTCCAGGGCTTACACTGAGGACAACCAGGTCACAAAAGTGAGATACAAAATTAAACAGATCTGACTTCACAAAGACAACCTCCTCCCTCCAACCCCCAAAGACATGTAGAAACCAGGTGGGTAACTGTACCAACTCAGGGCCAGTGGAGCCCTACAGCAGAATGCTGGCAGTGGAGACAGACAAGGTGGCTACATGCCAGAGTCACTGTGGAACCGCCTGAATCGGGTGTGGAGGCCCTCCTGAGGAACGGCTAAAACTTCTACAATCAGACCATCTGTGCTCAAGGGCCAGCTCCAACAAACTGCATCATTCTGGGTCTGGTGTGTGTCCACCTCCTCATCAGTAAGAGGAGGACTGTCATAACATTCTCCTCCCAAGGTTTGGAGGCTCAAATGAAATAATGCATGTAAAGGGCTTAGTGGTGCCTGCTGTGGGGTAGGAGCCCAATGAACGCCCCCTACTGCTTTTCTTGCAGTTAGTCCAAGATTCAAGTTCCAAAGCAGAGGTTCCTATTCTTTCAGAAATCAGAGATCCCTCTGGGAATCTGATGAAAGCTATGAACACTCCCTCAAGAAACACACACACGTCATTTTGCAGACCATTTCAGGGGACTGTGAATCTTCCGAAGCCCTCATATGAATGCCATATTGAGAACTCATATCCGAGAGAGACAATTTCACAGCTATAGACCATATAGAACTCCTACTCTTATCCCTCCCTGGTGGTCCAGGTCAGAGAAAGCACACGCAAGTGAGCAAAAGAGTGTGTGTGTGTGTGTGTGTGTGTGTGTGTAAAGAGACAAAAAGGCTGATTGTCTAAGTACCTGCCCTACAGTCAGAGAAAGGAAACCAGTTTGCCCTACAAATTCCAACTCACTTCTATCTTCTGCCTCTACCCCAGCTTCTTCAATTGACACTTATGTCCTAGATCATGAGCTTCGGAGATAGTGCCACAAACTGAAAAGCGCATGCTCCCTTCTCCCCACCACCCCTCCTCAGGCAGGGGGAGAATGAGAGTGGGTGGCATTAAATAAAATGTAACCACACTGTCCAGTCACTGCCGCTGGCAGGAGCCAACACTGGCTCCCTCCCAGGCCCTGGAAAGCCAGTCCAAGAGAAAAAAGACGCGCTCTGGGGGTAACTCAGTTAAAGCCACAACCATCCACAAGAAGAGGGCCAGTTCTCCCCACCCAAGCCCTCCTATGGGGGATGCAACCTCCTAGCTCAGACCAACAGTCAACCAGACTTGCAAGTAAAAAAAAAACCCACAAAACCAACAAAAGCTTTTTTTCCCAAAGGCAGCTCTTTTTTTGCCAGGCTCCAAAACTGGCGAAGAAGGTGATCTCAATTCCAACCAGCATTCCACTGAGGTGTTTGTGAAGGGGCAGCTCTGGAGACCAGTGGCTGGAATGTCTCATTTGCAGACAAGAATCTGAGCACGGCCACTTGCGTCTACTTTCCTGCGGAGTTGGGAGGAAGACTCCACAGGTCCGATGTGTCGGGAAGATTCAGGTGTCCGAGCCCCAGCCCCAAGCAAGGGGCTCTCCAGTGTCTTCCTGGCACCCAGTCTCTACAGGGAAGGCTGGAAGAACACCAGAGGGAGAAGCCAGGGAGGAATAAAGTTACACTCCAGGGCTCAGGGCTCTTCCAGTTTTCATGTTCTCCCCCATACTACCCCCAAGGCTTCCCTGTTTCTTGGAGTCCTCATCAAAGGCTGACCCATGAGCCGTTTGCACACCCAGTACTATGTGTCCCGTGGGACCACAGCGGGACAATCTCTGTGGAACCCATGTAGTTACCACAAGACTGTGTCAAAACAAAAGCACACTCTGGAAATCACATTTCCAGACTACAGAGAATGGAATCCAAGCAGAGTTTGCCGTCACGATAGAGCATTTAAGGAAACAAATCTCAAATGAGTAAAAACAAACTGGAACTGTCCAGAGCGTGCGTAGGATTTCATGTGCAAAGCTGTCGACTACAGCATTCTCAGCAACAGAGGAAAACGGAAAGCAACTCAATGGCCACCAGCAGGTTTCATTCTGGCCTCTTGATATGATAAAATACAGTGCGCCTGCTAGCCGGAAGGAGGCTGAGTCAGCAAGTGCCGGGAGTCAAGCAGAAAACGCATATTTGGTTAAGAAGAAAAAAAAAAAAACAAAAAAACCTACCTACTTGCATTTCCATTTCTCTATGGAGAACATCACTTTAGAAAGTCAGTTTAACTACATACATCAATCTCGGGGCTCCCAGCCGCCCACTCTCTCCTCATTTTTACGGGCATGGCCCTGAGATATGCCCGTGGATAGCCAGGTCATGGTCCCAGAGTCCTAGGATCAAGTCCCACATAAGGCTTCCAGCTCCAGTGGGAAGTCTGCTTCTCCCTCTGACCTCCCTTCTCATGCTCTCTCTCACTCTGTCTCTCTCTCTCTCTCATTCTCTCAAAAATAAATAAATAAAAATCTTAAAAAAAAAAAAAAAACCTGTAAAATAAAAAAGAAGGGAGAGGATCTTTTCAACTCTCTCCCTGTGGCAAGTTCCCACCTCATCTTTCCTCCTGCTTCTCTTTCCTGTCAAGATTCTTGACAAAGCAGCCCCCACGGTGCACCATTTCCCTGGAAATGGATGTCGGGGCTGATTCCTCCTCTCTGAAAGGAGCTCCGCCCAGCCGCGTGCTGTCCAGAGCGTCCTCCGTCCTGACTGACTCCTCGGGCCCCTCCGGCTACTGACCGGGGCTGCCAGGTCTTCTCAGTAGCCAAGTTTTCTTTACTCTCTTCTCAGCGACCTGACTCTCCCTGGTCCCACTTCCTGGGAGCATTTTGCTTTTGCTTTCAAGTCTTAGCGGTGTCTCAGGGATCTACCTGCCTCTCTCCACATTCTGTTCGGTCGCCAACTTGAAATCACCCACTTCTGGCTCTCACCTCGCCCCCAAATTACAGATGTACATTTCTAATTTCCTTTCTAGACCCATTTCCCTACAACCATTGTGAAGGGCCCTCAAACCCAGCAGGAATAAAACGGAACTTAGCACCAATGTCCCCACCCCGCCTTACACTGCCCCAAACATGCAGCTACTATCAGAACCTACATCTCTATCAAGGTGCCAGGGGACACCGTATCCCTGTCACAGAGCCAGGTGGGGACGGCTTTCCACACATGCTGCCCCTAGGACCTCTGTAAACCAGCAGCCCTCACCTGTGCTCCAGCCACGACCCTCGCCATCCTCTTCAAGGCAAAACGACTCTCTGATATCTTTGACTCTAAGTGATCATCGTTAGGTGGTAATTTTTTTTTTAAATTTGTACCTTCCAAAGTTTCTACGATGAGTCAAAAGGAGCCAAAAGTTCTTTCAGCCCCACTGAAGTTATCCTCTTAACATGGAAATTCTCTCTCGAGAAAATTACAGACTTCGGAATAAAGGCCAACTGGTCAGCATGGCCTTCAGTCGTCACTGGCTCTAGCCGTATCTGTCACATCCCATCTTCCACTGCCGAGCACCACTGACAGACCTGTACTCAGGCCACACCCACGGCCTGCCACTCCCAGCACCAGTGTGCACCCCTGCGTCTGCACAGGCCCACACTCCTGCCTGAAGCACCCTTCCATGCTCCACTTCACAGGCCTCTACTCCTCTAGGCTCAACCCAAACACCCTCCCCTCCTCTGAGAAAAAGCAGAGGTTCAAAAACTGGGATCAAAAACTCAAATCAAAAAAAAAAAAACCTCAAATCCCAGTCCTGCCATTATGAACAGTGTGATGTGGATGCAAATTCCTTCAGCCTGTGAAGCCTCAGTTTTTCCCAACTGCAGAACGGAATGCAGGTAAACTCAGAGTCACCTGGAGGCTTAAAAATAAAGTATATAAAATGTAAATGGATTAAACTCCACAATCAAAAGAAACTAAAGTGGCTGAATGGGTAAAACAAGATCCAACTATATGCTGTCTATAAAAGACTCACTTTAGATATAAGGACATATATAAGCTGAAAGTGAGTATGTTCCATGCAAATGGGAACCAAAAGAGAGTAGAACTGCCTATAATTCCATCACACAAAACAGACAAAGTCCAAAAGGTCTTTAGAGTCACAGGAGATAAAGTTAATCACAATGATAAAAGGGTCAATTCAACAGAAAGATACAACTATAAACATATATGCACTCAACATCAGATCACCTCGATATATAAAGCAAACAACAGCAGATCTGAATGGAAAGACAGCAATACAACAGTAATAGAAGACTTCCTGCCCCACTGTTTTTTGTTGTTTTTTTTTTTAATTTGACACAGAAAGAGAGATCACAAGTAGGCAGAGAGGCAGGCAGAGGGGGAGGGGGAAGCAGGCTCCCCGCAGAGCCAAGTGCCTGATGAGTGCTCGATCCCAGGACCCTGAGATCATGACCTGAGCTGAAGGCAGAGACTTAATCCACTGAACCAACCAGGCGCCCTTTTTTTTTTTTTAAAGATTTTATTTATTTATTTGAGAGAGAGAGAATGAGAGAGAGAGGGCATGACAGGGGGGAGGGTCAGAGGGAGAAGCAGGCTCCCTGCTGAGCAGAGCCCCCCCCCCCCCCCCCCCCCCCCCC